>NW_027192844.1:0-300000 GCF_949987515.2 Delphinus delphis
CCTTTGAAGTCATATTGCATGGTACCCATTCCACGGGTTTCAAATACCCAGGTTTAAGGTATTCTTCCTTCAGCTAAAACATGCATGTGGAACCCAAGTATGATCAACCATTTGAACGGGAGACGTGTTCAAATATGTCTCAGTTTTCCTCCCCTGGTACTCGGGTGCAACATTCCAGACGCTTTACTAACACTCTCCCCACTTGGAGAGTCAGCGCCTTTAACCTCCTGTTTGGCCCAGTTTGCAATTTCTGCGGAAGATGAACAGGAATAGCGAGAACCAATGAGACTAGCTGGAGGTGTCTGGACGGGCAAATTTAACTCTCATTTCCCACCAGGAAGGGGAAATAACCAAAGGCTCAGCATGCCGTGCCGGAACCAGATTAGGGCCTGAAGCCATCTTGCGGTGTTGCGGCCAGGTCACAAGAAAGCGAGTTGAAGAAACGAGCTCAGGGGCACTGTAATTCACAAACCTGCAGAGTTATAAATGACAGCTATCGTCCAAAAATAGACTGAAGTAAGGCTGCCAAGAGGACTTGAAAGCGGGGCAGAATTGCAGGAAACCGATTTCAGGAGGTAGACTGGAATTGCATTGAAAGCATAGGAAAAGAGGCAGAACGTCCACAATGATGCACTTGGCCAAAAAGGGCGTATGCGTTTTTTCCTGAATATATTCAGGAAAAAACGCATACGCCCTTTTTGGCCAACCAAGCAAGCTTGCAAAGGAAATCTGCACTACAATGAAGTCTCACTTCCCCCCGGTCAAAAGGGCCATCTGAAAAAAGTGTAAAATCCAGAAAGACAGGACAGGCCATGGAGAACTGGGAGCCTTGTTATGCTGATGGGCGGGATGTAAATTGCCAACAACCACTCGGGAGAAGTGTATGGTGTTTCCTGAAACATCTAAAAAACAAAGCAACAGAGCCTAGGGCACTTCCACTTATGGTCCTATAGCTTAGGGAAATTAAAATCAAAAAGACACAGCCACCCCAAAGTTTGGAACGGCTCTGTTTACAAGAACCTCGTTTACAGTACAAGTTCAACATCGCAGAAAGTGAAAAATGGATAAAGAAGTTGTGGTACTTACGTACAATGCAGTATCACTCAGCAATGAAATCTATGTCATCAGGCCCGTAGCAGCATAATGAGTGGATTAAGGTACGATGATTCTAACTGAAATAAGTCACACAGAAAAAGAAACATCATAAGATATCACTAATACACGGAATGTAAACTTGGCTACACAAGAACTGCATTCCAAAACAGAACAGGGTCTCAAATTTAGAAAACCAACTTATGCTTGCTTAAGGGGAAAGGTGAGTTGGGGTGCTGCATAAAACCAGAGATTGAAATGAGCACAGATAAAGTTCCTTAAGCCAAATATGGAATAGACAAGAGCTACTCCTTGCTCAATGAAATGGACTCAAAACCCCATATTAAACGCCTAAGAATGTACCTGACTAGTAAGTATCTTAAAACCTATGGATTGCTATGTCTCCAAAAGAGAATCAAGCGTGTGTACAGGGGCATAAACGCAGCAGTGATAGGATTGGAGAGGTTCGGTGAGCAAATGAAGACCCTTTGAAATCATATTGCATGGTACCCATTACACGGTTCTCAACTCTCCAGGTTTAAGGTATTCTTCCTTCAGCTAAAACATGCATGTGGAACCCAGAGTATGATCAACCATTTGAACGGGAGACGTGTTCACCTATGTCTCAGTTTTCCTCCCCTGGTACTCGGGTGCAACATTCCAGACGCTTTACTAACACTCTCCCGACTTGGAGAGTCAACGCCTTTAACGTCCTGTTTGGCCCAGTTTGCAATTTCTGCGGAAGATGAACAGGAATAGTGAGAACCATTTAGAGGCTAGCTGGAGGTGTCTGGACGGGCAAATTTAACTCTCATTTCCCACCAGGAAGAGGAAATAACCAAAGGCTCAGCGTGCCGTACCGGAACCAGATTAGGGCCTGAAGCCATCCTGCGGTGTTGCGGCCAGGTCACAAGAAAGCGAGTTGAAGAAAGGAGCTCAGGGGCACTGTAATTCACAAACCTGCAGAGTTATAAATGACAGCTATCGTCCAAAAATAGACTGAAGTAAGGCTGCCAAGAGGACTTGAAAGCGGGGCAGAATTGCAGGAAACCGATTTCAGGAGGTAGACTGGAATTGCATTGAAAGCATAGGAAAAGAGGCAGAACGTCCACAATGATGCACTTGGCCAAAAAGGGCGTATGCGTTTTTTTCTGAATATATTCAGGAAAAAACGCATACGCCCTTTTTAGCCAACCAAGCAAGCTTGCAAAGGAAATCTGCACTACAATGAAGTCTCACTTCCCCCCGGTCAAAAGGGCCATCTGAAAAAAGTGTAAAATCCAGAAAGGCAGGACAGGCCATGGAGAACAGGGAGCCTTGTTATGCTGAAGGGCGGGATGTAAATTGCCAACAAACACTCGGGAGAAGTGTATGGTGTTTCCTGAAACATCTAAAAAACAAAGCAACAGAACCTAGGGCACTTCCACTTATGGTCCTATAGCTTAGGGAAATTAAAATCAAAAAGACACAGCCACCCCAAAGTTTGGAACGGCTCTGTTTACAAGAACCTCGTTTACAGTACAAGTTCAACATCGCTGAAAGTGAAAGATGGATAAAGAAGTTGTGGTATTTACTTACAAAGCAATATCACTCAGCAATGAAATCTGTGTCATCAGGCCCTTAGCAGCACAATGAGTGGATTCAGGTATGATGATTCTAACTGAAATAAGTCACACAGAAAAAGAAACATCATAAGATATCACTAATACACGGAATGTAAACTTGTCTACACAGGAACTGAATTACAGAACAGAATAGGGTCTCAAATTTAGAAAACCAACTTATGCTTGCTTAAGGGAAAAGGTGAGTTGGGGTGCTGCATAAAACCAGAGATTGAAATGAGCACAGATAAAGTTCCTTAAGCCAAATATGGAATAGACAAGAGCTACTCCTTGCTCAACGAAATGGACTCAACACCGCATATTAAATGCCTAAGAATGTACCTGACTAGTAAGAATCTTAAAACCTATGGATTGCTATGTCTCCGAAAGAGAATCAAGCATGTGTACAGGGGCATAAATGCAGCAGTGATAGGATTGGAGAGGTTCGGTGAGCAAATGAAGACCCTTTGAAGTCATATTGCATGGTACCCATTCCACGGGTTTCAACTACCCAGGTTTAAGGTATTCTTCCTTCAGCTAAAACATGCATGTGGAACCTAGAGTATGATCAACCATGTGATCTGGAGACGTGTTCAAATATGTCTGAGTTTCCGTAGGCTGGTACTCGGGTGCAACATTCCAGACGCTTTACTAACACTCTCCCCACTTGGAGAGTCATTCCCTTTAACCTCCTGTTTGGCCCAGTTTGCAATTTCTGTGGAAGATGAACAGGAATAGCGAGAACCAATGAAAGACTAGCTGGAGGTGTCTGGATGGGCAAATTTAACTCTCATTTCCCACCAGGAAGAGGAATTAACCAAAGGCTCAGCGTGCCATGCCGGAACCACATTAGGGCCTGAAGACATCCTGCGGTGTTGCGGCCAGCTCAAAAGAAAGCGAGTTGAAGAAAGGAGCTCAGGGGCACTGTAATTCACAAACCTGCAGAGTTATAAATGACAGCTATCGTCCAAAAATAGACTGAAGTAAGGCTGCCAAGAGGACTTGAAAGCGGGGCAGAATTGCAGGAAACCGATTTCAGGAGGTAGACTGGAATTGCATTGAAAGCATAGGAAAAGAGGCAGAACGTCCACAATGATGCACTTGGCCAAAAAGGGCGTATGCGTTTTTTCCTGAATATATTCAGGAAAAAACGCATACGCCCTTTTTGGCCAACCAAGCAAGCTTGCAAAGGAAATCTGCACTACAATGAAGTCTCACTTCCCCCCGGTCAAAAGGGCCATCTGAAAAAAGTGTAAAATCCAGAAAGGCAGGACAGGCCATGGAGAACTGGGAGCCTTGTTATGCTGATGGGCGGGATGTAAATTGCCAACACACACACAGGAGAAGTGTATGGTGTTTCCTGAAACATCTAAAAAACAAAGCAACAGAGCCTAGTGCACTTCCACTTATGGTCCTATAGCTTAGGGAAATTAAAATCAAAAAGACACAGCCACCCCAAAGTTTGGGACGCCTCTGTTTACAAGAACCTCGTTTACCGTACAAGTTCAATATCACAGAAAGTGAAAAATGGATAAAGAAGTTGTGGTACTCATGTACAAATCAATATCACTCAGCAATGAAATCTATGTCACCAGGCCCATAGCAGCATAATGAGTGGATTCGGGTATGGTGATTCTAACTGAAATAAGTCACACAGAAAAAGAAACATCAAAAAATATCACTAATACATGGAATTTAAACTTGGCTACAGAGGAACTGAATTACAAAACAGAACAGGGTCTCAAATTTAGAAAACCAACTTATGCTTGCTTAAGTGGAAAGGTGACTTGGGGTGCTGCATAAAACCAGAGACTGAAATGAGCACAGATAAAGTTCCTTAAGCCAAATATGGAATAGACAAGAGCTACTCCTTGCTCAACGAAATGGACTCCACACCCCATATTAAACGCCTAAGAATATACCAGACTAGTAAGTATCTTAAAACCTATGGATTGCTATGTCTCCAAAAGAGAATCAAGCGTGTGTACAAGGGTTATTAACGCAGCAGTGATAGGGTTGGAGAGATTCGGTGAGCAAATGAAGACCCTTTGAAGTCATATTGCATGGTACCCATTCCACGGGTCTTAACTCTCCAGGTTTAAGGTATTCTTCCTTCAGCTAAAACATGCATGTGGAACCCAAGTATGATCAACCATGTGAACGGGAGACGTGTTCAAATATGTCTCAGTTTTCCTCCCTTGGTACTCGCGTGCAACATTCCAGACTCTTTACTAACACTCTCCCCACTTGGAGAGTCAGCGCCTTTAACCTCCTGTTTGGCCCAGTTTGCAATTTCTGCAGAAGATGAACAGGAATAGCGAGAACCAATGAGAGGCTAGCTGGAGGTGTCTGGACGGGCAAATTTAACTCTCATTTCCCACCAGGAAGAGGAAATAACCAAAGGCTCAGTGTGCCGTACCGGAACCAGATTAGGGCCTGAAGCCATCCTGCGGTGTTGCGGCCAGGTCACAAGAAAGCGAGTTGAAGAAAGGAGCTCAGGGGCACTGTATTTCACAAACCTGCAGAGTTATAAATGACAGCTATCATCCAAAAATAGACTAAAGTAAGGCTGCCAAGAGGACTTGAAAGTGGGGCAGAATTGCAGGAAACCGATTTCAGGAGGTAGACTGGAATTGCATTGAAAGCATAGGAAAAGAGGCAGAACGTCCACAATGATGCACTTGGCCAAAAAGGGCGTATGCGTTTTTTCCTGAATATATTCAGGAAAAAACGCATACGCCCTTTTTGGCCAACCAAGCAAGCTTGCAAAGGAAATCTGCACTACAATGAAGTCTCACTTCCCCCCGGTCAAAAGGGCCATCTGAAAAAAGTGTAAAATCCAGAAAGGCAACAGGCCATTGAGAACTGGGAGCCTTGTTATGCTGATGGGCGGGAGGTAAATTGCCAACAGACACTCGGGTGAAGTGTATGGTGTTTCCTGAAACATCTAAAAAACAAAGCAACAGAGCCTAGGGCACTTCCACTTCTGGTCCTATAGCTTAGGGAAATTAATATCAAAAAGACACAGCAACCCCAAAGTTTGGAACGGCTCTGTTTACAGGGACCTCGTTTACAGTACAAGTTCAACATCGCAGAAAGTGAAAAATGGATAAAGAAGTTGTGGTATTTACTTACAAAGCAATATTTGTAAGTCCCAATACAAAATTTGGGACGGCTCTTTTTACAGGAATCTCTTCTACGGCACAAGTTAAATATCCCAGAGAGCAAATAATGGATAAAGAAGTTGCGGTACTTCTGTACAACAGAATACCACTCAGCAATGTAATCTATGTCACCAGGCCCGTACCAGCATAATGAGTGGATTGAGGCACGATGATTCTAAGTGAAATAAGTCACACAGAAAAAGAAACATCATAAGGTATCACTAATACACGGAATGTGAACTTGGCTACACATGAACTGAATTACAAAACAGAACAGGGTCTCAAGTTTAGAAAACCAACTTATGCCTGCTTAAGGGGGAAGGTGAGTTGGGGTGCTGCATAAAAGCAGAGTTTGAAATTAGCACAGATACCGTTCCATAAGCCAAATATGTAATAGACAAGACCTACCCCTTGCTCAACGAAATGGATTCAACAATGAGGTATCACCTCACACCTGGTAGAATAGGCATCATATAAAATCTACAAACAGAAAATGCTGGAAAGGGTGTGGAGAAAAGGAACCCTCTTCCACTATTGTTGGGAATATAAATTGATACAGTCATTATGGAGAACAATATGGAATTTCTTAAGAAACTAACAATAGAATTACCATATGATACAGCAATCCCAGTACTGGACATATACCCAGACAAAACCATAGATCAAAAAGAGTCATTCACCGCAATGTTCATTGCATCACTATTTACAATATCGAGGTAATGGAAGCAACCTAAATGCCCACAGACAGACGAATGCATAAAGCTGTGGTACATATATAAAATGGAATATTACTCAGCCATGAAAAGGAATGAAATTGGGTCATTTGTAGAGACGTCGATGGATCTAGAGACTGTCATACAGAGTGAAGTAAGTCAGAAAGAGAAAAACAAATCTTGTATATTCATGCATATATGTGGAACCTAGAAAAACTGTACAGATTAACCATTTTGCAAGGCATAAATAGAGCAACAGATGTAGACAACAAACGTATGGACAACAAGGGGGGAAAGCTGTTGGGGGGGTGGTTGTGGGAGGAGTTGAGAGACTGGGACTGGCATGTATACATTTATATGTATAAAATAGATAACCAATAAGAACCTGCTGTATAAAAATATAAAATAAAATTCAAAATTAAAAAGAAATAAAATTTAAAAAATAAAACAGAAAAAACAATTATTCCCTGCACATACATGTATTCATATGAATAAATTATTTCCATGCTTATATCTGTAAATACGAAAAAGAGGAATAAAATCTACCTTGAACCAAAAACGAAAAAGAGAAAAAAAACACAGAACCCACCAGTTCCACAGAGGAAAACCGTATCAGGGCACTTGCTCCAGTTGTAAACAATTCTGAAGTTGGTCAGTGGTGGGGAATCGTCTCCCATTCAGCCAGCAGCCCCCACGCAACAAGCGTCCTCATTGCAAAGCTGGGGCACCGTGCCGAGGCATCTGTGAGTAAACGTGAGCTGAGCCCCAGGCCAGTTGCTGCTGAACTATTCCCACCCGTCCCAGGTAAAACACCTGAATATATACAAGGACTTGAAAGCCTAGAGGAAGGGCCATAGAGCCACACGAGTGACAGCATGCCGGCCGACTTGGTGCCTGCAGGCCAGCCAGGATGGTCCTGGCCCTGGGTGCTCTTCTGGAAGATTTCCATTTCCCTGCCTGAGATACCCGTCCTGTCCCTGCCCCCACTGCTTTTTTCCTTCCTCACCTCTGCCCAGGGAGAAATTCCAGCAGCAGGTATGGGTGACACATCCTCTTCTTTAGCAGGTGGCAGCCTGGCAACTGCTGCAGAAAGTCCAGCAGAGCCCCACTCACACTGGGCCACCCACAAAGCCGTGGCCTCTCACTCCCTCCCACCAGCCCAGCCCCGAGACTGCTGACAGGGCAGAGAAAATGGCGTCAGGCACGGCTGCAGGGGCTCTTGCTGCCTGGAGTGGTATTTATATTGATCTCAACCCAGGCACACCTGGGGAGGGCTGGCCGGCACGGTAAGGCTGCCCAGGTCAGCCAATCATCACCCCTCAGGGGCTCACAGTTGCAGAAAATGGAACTTGCTGAACCGGCCAGGTCCAAGGAACAGGTGTGGGCTCCTGAGAGTCAGGATAGACAAGGGGCTGCAGCTTTGGCTTGTTTTCTAATCATTTTATCTGGCCCATGAGTGGGAGACAACTTCAAGAAAACCCTCTCCTAATGAGAGGAACCCAGGAGTCAGGCAGAGGAGGGGTGGGTGGTGGTTGGAGACAGAGGCCTGGTGCCCCGGGTGCAGTGGAAGTCTCTGGAAGACCAGGTGGAGGGAGGCCTCACGGAGTGATGCCCAGGGTCACAGACCTGTCGCAGCTGCTGTTTGTTAGTTCAAGTCCTGCTCTGAGGTGCTCTGTGTCAGCTCTGAGCGACAGGTGAGCTGGGGGTGCTCTGCAATGAGGGCTATGTGCACGGTTCCTGTGTGCCCAGCCCTGCCACGGTACCTGCAAGGGTAGCTCTGTATCCTGGGAGGGGCCTGACCACGAGAGCCCCGTGGGCTGGGGTGGGGGTGGGGTACCTGCCCAGGTGAGCTCCATATTCTGGGATTGGTCTGACCACGAGAGCCCCATGCGCTGCTGGGGACCTGGTAAAGGATGTCAGGACAGTCAGTGAAGCCACCGAGGATATACCTCCAGTTGCTCCTAATTCCTACACCCTGCTGGTCATTCTACCAACCACCAGGACATGGTATTCTGTATTAGTCTTCAATGATGCCTTCTTTTGTATTCCATTAGTCCCAGAGTCACAAGAAATTTTGGCTTGTGAGTGGCAGGACTCAACATACAACTAAAACAATACTTCCGGGCCGTCTGGCCCCAAGGGTGCAAAAATTCCCACACCATCTTTGGGGAAAGCTTAGCTAAAGACCTAAAAGTTCTACCTCTGGAAAAGGAAACACTCCTTCAATATGCAGACGACATTCTGATCACCAGCCCTACTAAGGAGGCCTCTGAACTACCAAGCCAATGAAGGATAGAAGTTGTCCAAGAAAAAGCTCAAATATCACAGACTGCGGTGACCTGCCTGGGCTTCATTCTCACAGAAGGTCAGAGAAGCCCATCCCAGGAAAGGGAAGAAACCATTTTCAGCCTTACCCCTTTCTAAAACTAGAAGACAGCTTAGGGGTTCCTGGGGAGGCCAGGGTTTGCTGCTTCTGGATCCCTAACTACAGTCTACTAGCTGGGCCTCTATATGAAACACTGAAAGGAAAAGATGATGATCCTTTTGAATAGAATCCAGAAGTGGCCTTTCAAGAATGGAAAGAGCAGTCAATTCAGACCCTTGCCCTGGAACTCCCTAATTTAGCTAAACCCTTTGACCTTTACATTCCCGGTGAAAGGTGAATCGCCATTGGAGAATTAGTGCAAAAACTGGGACCACTTGAAATGGAACAATGCAAGAATGCCATCCAGGTAGGATAAACTACGGTCACTAAGGGGCTTGGCCCACTGCCACATCTGGCCAAGATACTGGCGGTATCTAAAAACCTGGAAATCAGCAGCCCAAAAGGCCACCTCCCTCCTAAGGGAAAAGGACCCCACGTGGTGATCCTAACCACCAACCATGCCCTGAAGTTGCAGGGTTCGCTCCGTGGGCACACCGACCTCGAGTGAGGAAGCCCTCCAACTCCAACATCCAGAGAGATAACCGGGGGCAACAGGGCACCATGACGACTCGTGTGAACATCACTTGACCTGGAGTTTCTCTCATAAAACAACAAGAGTGTGTCCCAAAAGAGTAGACTACTGCTTGCAGGACTTACTGCACCCAGAGGGGAGCTAATAATCTTGGCGGGGGAACAGTATACCACACTGTCACCATAGAAAAGCCTACAGACACCGTGATGATGGTGGCCAATAAGACCGGCTGGACTCCTGTTTACTTCAAAAGGCTGTTGACTCAGTAGCAATCATGGTCCTTGGTCACCACTGACCCTGGACTGTCTGGGAGTTGAGCGGGCAGGGCTCTGACACCTGGTGCTGTTTGTACGTTAATTCAGGGGCCTAATTGAAGAAAGCGCAGACTACTGGTCAGAGCATCTAGGCTGGCAGAGATGGTCAGCCTAAGGTGGCCGAACAAATGTGGGGCGGGGTGAAACCGGCCCCCACAGCGTCTCTGCACATCTCTTTCCTGGACCCTTAAAGGTCATTAGAATCTATAACACTTCCAATGCTGGTGCTCAGGTGGACGAGCAGGGAGGCAGGGGTCCTGGGGACAATCAACGTCACTGGGAGGCTGCTGGGGAGAAGCTCTGACCCTCGCCCCAGGGTATGAGGGCTCCCAACTCAGCACTCAGCAGTTACAGAAGAAGGGTCTGCACCCTCAGCACTCCAAGAATGAGGAACGGGACAAAAGGCAGAGGAGGGGTTTGTCCCCAGCAAAGCCCATTAAAAATCCCTGGGAGATAAAAATAGAATCTGGGCAATAAAGTCAAGTCTAACCTTTTTTATCCTTTGTGCTTTGTCTAATTTCACGTGCTCCTAGGGTCCCGCATGCAGAGGTTCCACACCCGGCACTACAGACCAGATTTCCTAGTGCAGAATGGCTGGGTCGACACCTCAGCTCCTGGGGCCCAGTGCAGACTCCACGATATAGAGCCTGAGCTACAGCCAACCCGGCCCTCGAGAGCTCCGCCGCCTCCCTCCCTCCCACTGACTCTGACAGGATCTCTACACAGCAGCCCAGCCCACAGCCCACGGGGTAGTGCATGCTCTCACCTCTCCATTCTCTGATCAAAATATAAAGTTTCCTTTGCTTGTGAACCAAACTCAGTCTCGATCTGTTGGCCCCAATGACACTGGGCAGGGGGACACTTGTTGGGGTCCACTCTGGAGGATCAGTAACAGAAATTGAGACTATTGTAACCTCAATGAACAGATGTGTGAGCCAAACTGTAGTTAACATAGAACAGTGTATAAGGCTCGGGTAAAATAAGATGTTTTTAACACTTCCATTTGATATTTCCATCACTTTTTATAAGCAAGTTCAGTGAAAAGGTTTGTCTTATTTGTCAGGTCAATATTAGAGAAACGAAGTGATTTCTTTCCAAGGATGTACAGCTAATAATCTTGGTTAAACCTTCAATCTTGTTTTAAATGCTTTTCCATTGAAAATGATACCTCTCTTTCAGCTCCCCCATTTCTGAGAAGTATAAAATCTTATAATTTATTATTACCAAAGGGGAAAGGTGGGAGGAGGGATAAATTAACAGTTTGGAATTAACACATACACACTGCTATGTATAAAATAGATCATCAACAAGGAACTACTGTATAGCACAGGGAACTACACTCAACATTTTGCAATAACCTATAAGGGGAAATAATCTGAAAAAGAATAGATATTTTTATTGACATCATCTATCAATGACAGTTAAAGTGTAGCCTAAGGGAAGCTGGTGGTGAGTGCTTCTGACCCTGAAGACTTCAATCATCTAAAGTTTGGACTCTGCCTACTTCCCAAGGCCCTTAATGAACATATGTGTAGCTGTAGCTTAAAAAATTCCCCAGTTTGGGTTTCGGGGAGACACTGATTTTGAAAAAGCCCTGGTGTTCTCCTTACATGAATGGGACTCTTCCTACTGCTAAAACATGTCTGTCACACCCAGAGGATGGTATACCGTCTGATCGGGAAGAGTTTGGAAAAGGCATCTCATCTCCTCATCTCCTGGTGCTCGGGTTCACCCCTCCAGCGTCTTTACTAACAGTCTCCCCACTTGGAGATGTCAGCACTGTCAACATCCTATTGCATACAGTTTGGAATTTGTCCAGAGGATGAAGCGGAAGGATGAGGAACAATGAGAGACAAGTCCTAGGTGTTCAGACAGGCACATGTCACTCTAATTTCCAATCAGGAAGACGAATTGACCAAAGGCTAGGGTTGCCCATGGAAACAGTATAGGGCTTGAGGAAATCCCACTGCTTTGTGGCCAGTTCCCATAAACACAAGTTGAACAATGGAACTCAGGGGCAGTAAAATTCACAAAACTGCAGAGTTGAAAATATCCATCACTGAAAAATGTCTTGAGGAAAGTCAGAGAAAAGGACTTGTAAGCAAGGGAGAATGGCAGGAAAGGGATTTGAGGAGGTAGAAAGGACTCGCCATTAAGCACAAGAAAAGGAGCTGAACATTGTCAACATTGCCAACATTGCAGTTGGCCAAAAAGGGTGTATGCGTTCTTTTCTGTATATATTCAAGAAAAGGGCATACACTTTTTTAGCCAACCAAACAGGTGGGCACTGGAAGTCAATACTACAAAAGATATCACTTCGCATCAGTCAGAAGAGCCATCCTCATAAAGCGTAAACAACAGAAATGCAGGACAGGGCAACGAGAAGAGGGAGCCCTGTGAGACTTATAGTGGAAATGTATATTGCCAACGGCCATTCTGGAGAAGTGTATTGTGTTTACTAAAGCATCTAAAAAATGAGCTACAGAGCATAGGGCACTTGCACTCATGGGCGTATATCTTGGGAAAAACAAAAATCGAGAGGACACAGGCACCCCAATGTTTACCCCCTCTCTGTTTAAAAGATCCTCGACTAGGATATAACTTAAATGTCTCTGGAGGGAAAAAATGGATAGAGATGTGGTACTTAGGTAGAGTGGAATATTATTCAGCCTGGAAATCAATGAAATATGGCCAGTTGTAACAACTCCAGAGGAGTTACGTATGATCATTCTAAGTGACAGAATTCAAAAAGAAAAAGACACATATCATAAGATATCACTTAAAGGTGGAATCCAAAATGGCTACACATGAAATAAATTACAAAACAAAAACATAGTCAAATATGTAGAAAACACGCATAAGGCTGCTAAACGGGAAAGGTGGGGAGGGGTGAGGCATCATCCAGGAGGTTGAAATTAGCAAAGATACCATTCCAAATACCAAACTGATAATCAACAAGGCCTACACGGTAGCTAAAAGAACTGCACTCAGCACACTCAAGTCACCGGAAAAGAATATATACGACTGGTAAGAATCTGAAAAAGAATTTATTGATGTCTCTCTGTACGTGAATCAAGTGGATGTACAGCAGCAAGAAACAGAGCTTTGAAAATCAGCTGTAACCAATATAGTAATAAATTGAAAAAAATAAACGACAGAGAGACAGAGAAAACCTCTTACAACTTTTCCTCAGGGACGGTGATGCAACATGGATTGAACACATCTAGACCCACAGCAGGATGAGACATAAGGCTGGAAACTGTTTGCACTAAGAGAAATGTGAGGTTGGGTGAGGAAATGCACACCCTTTAAAGTAATACTACCTGGTACCCATTCAATGGGTCCCAAATCTGCAGGTTCAAGGGATCTTCCTACAGCTAAAACATGCATGGAAAACCCAGAGGACTGTACACCATGTGATCGGGAGATGTGTCTAAAATGCACCTCATTTATCCTCTCCTGGTGCTCCTGTTCACCATTCCAGCCACGCTACTTAGAATCTCCCCACTTGGAGAATCAGCACATTTAAACTTCTGTTTCACACATTTTGCAAATTGTGAGGAGGATGAACGGGAAGAGGGGGAACCAATGAGAGAAGAGTTGTAGGGGTTTGGACGGGCACATATCACTCTAATTTCCCATTAAGAATACGAATTAAAGAAAGGCTCAGCCTGCCTCGCCGGAGCCAAAATAGGGCCTGAAGCAATCCTGTGGGTTTGAGGCCAGCTCACAAAAGAGCAACTTAAAAAATGGAGCTCAGGGTCACTGCAATTCACAAACCTGCAGAGTTATAAATGAAAACTAACGTCCAAAAATATGTTGAGGTAAGGCAAAGAAGAGGATCTGAATGCAAGACAGAATTGCAAGAAACAGATTTCAAGAGATAGATTGGACTCGTCTTTAACGCACATGAAAAGCGGCAGAATTTCGACAATGATGCAGTTGGCCCAAAAGGGCGTATGCGTTTTTTCCTGATTATATCCAGGAAAAAACGCATACGCACTTTATGGGCAACGAAGCAAGCAAGCAATGCAAATGTGCACAACAAAGAAGTCTCACTTCCCACCGGTCAAAAGGGCCATCCTAAAAAATTGTAAAAACCAGAAATGCAGGACAGGCCATGGAGAACAGGGAGCCTTTATACGCTGATGGGCAGTGTGTGAACTGCCGAGAGCCACTCTGGAGAAGTGTATGGTGGTTCCTAAATCATCTAAAAAACAGAGCTACAGAGCATAGGACACTTCCAATCATGGGAGTATATCTAGGGAAGTCTAAAAATCAACAAGACACAAGCACACCACAGTTTAGGGCTACTCTCTTTACAAGAACCTCAACTTCAGTACACCTTAAATATCCCAGGAAAGAGAACAATGGATAAAGAAGATGTGGTACTTATGTACAATGGAATATCTCTTCACCATGAAATCAATGTAATAAGGCTAGTAGAAGGATAAAGAGTGGATTTAGGTCCGATAATACTACTTGAAATAAGTCAAACAGAAAAAGAAACATATCATAAGATATCACTTATAGAGGGAGGGTAAATATGGCTGCACAAGAAATGAATTACAGAACAGAACAGTGTCTCACATTTAGAAAACACACTTATGTCAGCTTAAGGGGAAAGGAGAGGTGGGGTGATGCATAAAACCAGAGTTTGAAATTAGCACAGATACCGTTCAATAAACCAAATAGGTATTAGACAAGATCTACACCTTGCTCAATGAACAGGCCTCAACACACCCTATACACCGCAGAGAAATATATCTGAGGAATAAGAATCTTAAAACCCATGTATTGATATATCTCCATAAGGGAATCAAGTGTGTGCAGAGCGGCACAAACACAGCAGTGAAAAGGAGCTAAACCCCATTATAGAAATAAATTTTAAAAACAAAACGCTGAAACAATGAAAGAGAGAAAAATTCTTACAAAATTCGCTCAGGGGCTGTGATGCAACCTGGATTGACCACATATAAACCCACAGCTGGATAAGACATAAGGCTGGACACTTGGGGCTGAGAGGATTGGTGAGCTTTGGTGAGCAACTGCCGAAAGTTTAATGCAATACTTCATGCTACTCATTCCAAGGGTCCCAACACTCCAGGTTGAAGGGAATCTTCCTACAGCTAAACCATGCTTGGGAAACCCAGCGACTGGTATACCATATGATCGGGAAAGGTTTCTAAAACGCACCTCATTTTTCCTCTCCTGGGGCTCCGGATCGACATTCCAGCCGCTTTACTAACAACATCCCCACATGGAGTCAATGCCTTTAAGTTCTGGTATCGCACAGTCTGAAGTTAGTGCAGAGGATGAATGGGAATAGGGGGAACCAGTGAGAAACTAGCTGTAGCGGTTTCAATGGGCACATGTCACTCTAATATCACATCAGTAAGAAGAATTAACCAAAGGCACAGCAAGGTGTCCCAGAAGAAAAATAGGGCTTCAAGGAATCCTGTGGTTACGGGGCAAGACCACAAAAATAAGAGCTAAAAAATGGAGCTAAGGGCCACTGCAATTCAAAAACCTGCAGAGTTATAAAGGCCAACTATTTTTAAAAAATATATTGAGGTAAGGCTATGAAGAGGCATTGAAAGCAAGGCAGAATTGCAGGAAACCGATTTCAGGAGGTAGACTGGAATTGCATTGAAAGCATATGAAGAGAGTCAGAAACTCGACAATGATGCACTTGGCCAAAAAGGGTGTATGCGTTTTTTCCTGAATATATTCAGGAAAAAACGCATATGCACTTTTTGGCCAACCAAGCAAGCTTGCAAAGTAAATCTGCACTACAATGAAGTCTCACTTCCACCTGGTCAAAAGGGCCATCTGAAAAAAGTGTAAAATCCATAAAGGCACGACAGGCCATGGAGAACTGGGAGCCTTGTTATGCTGATGGGCGGGATGTATATTGCCAAAAGACACTCGGAAGAAGTGTATGGTGTTTCCTGAAACATCGAAAAAACAAAGCAACAGAGCCTAGGGCACTTCCACTTATGGTCCTATAGCTTAGGGAAATTAAAATCAAAAAGACACAGCCACCCCAAAGTTTGGGACGCCTCTGTTTACAAGAACCTCATTTACAGTACAAATTCAACATCGCAGAAAATGAAAAATGGATAAAGAAGCTGTGGTATTTACTTACAAAGCAATATCACTCAGCAATGAAATCTATGTCATCAGGCCCTTAGCAGCACAATGAGTGGATTCAGGTATGATGATCTAACTGAAATAAGTCACACAGAAAAAGAAACATCATAAGATATCACTAATACACGGAATGGAAACTTGGCTACACAGGAACTGAATTACAGAACAGAACAGGGTCTCAAATTTAGAAAACCAACTTATGCTTGCTTAAGGGGAAAGGTGAGTTGGGGTGCTGCATAAAACCAGAGATTGAAATGAGCACAGATAAAGTTCCTTAAGCCAAATATGGAATAGACGAGCTACTCCTTGCTCAACGAAATGGACTCAACACCGCATATTAAACGCCTAAGAATGTACCTGACTAGTAAGTATCTTAAAACCTATGGATTGCTATGTCTCCGAAAGAGAATCAAGCATGTGTACAGGGGCATAAACGCAGCAGTGATAGGATTGGAGAGGTTCGGTGAGCAAATGAAGACCCTTTGAAGTCATACTGCATGGTACCCATTACACGGGTTTCAACTACCCAGGTTTAAGGTATTCTTCCTTCAGCTAAAACATGCATGTGGAACCCAGAGTATGATCATCCGTGTGAACGGGAGACGTGTTCAAATATGTCTCAGTTTTCCTCCCGTGGTACTCAGATGCAACATTCCAGACGCTTTACTAACACTCTCCCGACTTGGAGAGTCAGCGCCTTTAACCTCCTGTTTGGCCCAGTTTGCAATTTCTGCGGAAGATGAACAGGAATAGCGAGAACCAATGAGAGACTAGCTGGAGGTGTCTGGACGGGCAAATTTAACTCTCATTTCCCACCAGGAAGAGGAATTAACCAAAGGCTCAGCGTGCCATGCCGGAACCAGATTAGGGCCTGAAGCCATCCTGCGGTGTTGCGGCCAGCTCACAAGAAAGCGAGTTGAAGAAAGGAGCTCAGGGGCACTGTAATTCACAAACCTGCAGAGTTATAAATGACAGCTATCGTCCAAAAATAGACTGAAGTAAGGCTGCCAAGAGGACTTGAAAGCGGGGCAGAATTGCAGGAAACCGATTTCAGGAGGTAGACTGGAATTGCATTGAAAGCATAGGAAAAGAGGCAGAACGTCCACAATGATGCACTTGGCCAAAAAGGGCGTATGCGTTTTTTCCTGAATATATTCAGGAAAAAACGTATACGCCCTTTTTGGCCAACCAAGCAAGCTTGCAAAGGAAATCTGCACTACAATGAAGTCTCACTTCTCCCCGATCAAAAGGGCCATCTGAAAAAAGTGTAAAATCCAGAAAGGCAGGAAAGGCCATGGAGAACTGGGAGCCTTGTTATGCTGAAGGGCGGGATGTAAATTGCCAACAACCACAAGGGAGAAGTGTATGGTGTTTCCTGAAACATCTAAAAAACAAAGCAACAGAGCCTAGGGCACTTCCACTTATGGTCCTATAGCTTAGGGAAATTAAAATCAAAAAGGCACAGCCACCCCAAAGTTTGGGACGCCTCCGTTTACAAGAACCTCGTTTACCGTACAAGTTCAATATCACAGAAAGTGAAAAATGGATAAAGAACTTGTGGTACTTACGTACAATGCAGTATCACTCAGCAATGAAATCTATGTCATCAGGCCCGTAGCAGCATCATGAGTTGACTCAGGTACGATGATTCTAACTGAAATAAGTCACACAGAAAAAGAAACATCATAAGATATCACTAATACACGGAATGTAAACTTGGCTACACAGGAACTGCATTCCAAAACAGAACAGGGTCTCAAATTTAGAAAACCAACTTATGCTTGCTTAAGGGGAAAGTTGAGTTGGGGTGCTGCATAAAACCAGAGATTGAAATGAGCACAGATAAAGTTCCTTAAGCCAAATATGGAATAGACAAGAGCTACTCCTTGCTCAACGAAATGGACTCAACACCGCATATTAAACGCCTAAGAATGTACCTGACTAGTAAGTATCTTAAAACCTATGGATTGCTATGTCTCCGAAAGAGAATCAAGCATGTGTACAGGGGCATAAACGCAGCAGTGATAGGATTGGAGAGGTTCGGTGAGCAAATGAAGAGCCTTTGAAGTCATATTGCATGGTACCCATTCCACGGGTTTCACCTGCCCAGGTTTAAGGTATTCTTCCTTCAGCTAAAACATGCATGTGGAACCCAGAGTATGATCAACGATGTGATCGGGAGACGTGTTCAAATATGTCTCAGTTTTCCTCCCCTGGTACTCGGGTGCAACATTCCAGACGCTTTACTAACACTCTCCCCACTTGGAGAGTCAGCGCCTTTAACCTCCTGTTTGGCCCAGTTTGCAATTTCTGCGGAAGATGAACAGGAATAGCGAGAACCAATGAGAGGCTAGCTGGAGGTGTCTGGACGGGCAAATTTAACTCTCATTTCCCACCAGGAAGAGGAATTAACCAAAGGCTCAGCATGCCGGGCCAGAACCAGATTAGGGCCTGAAGCCATGCTGCGGTGTTGCGGCCAGGTCACAAGAAAGCGAGTTGAAGAAAGGAGCTCAGGGGCACTGTAATTCACAAACCTGCAGAGTTATAAATGACAGCTATCGTCCAAAAATAGACTGAAGTAAGGCTGCCAAGAGGACTTGAAAGCGGGGCAGAATTGCAGGAAACCGATTTCAGGAGGTAGACTGGAATTGCATTGAAAGCATAGGAAAAGAGGCAGAACGTCCACAATGATGCACTTGGACAAAAAGGGCGTATGCGTTTTTTCCTGAATATATTCAGGAAAAAACGCATACGCCCTTTTTGGCCAACCAAGCAAGCTTGCAAAGGAAATCTGCACTACAATGAAGTCTCACTTCCCCCCGGTCAAAAGGGCCATCTGAAAAAAGTGTAAAATCCAGAAAGGCAGGACAGGCCATGGAGAACTGGGAGCCTTGTTATGCTGATGGGCGGGATGTAAATTGCCAACAACCACTCGGGAGAAGTGTATGGTGTTTCCTGAAACATCTAAAAAACAAAGCAACAGAACCTAGGGCACTTCCATTTATGGTCCTATAGCTTAGGGAAATTAAAATCAAAAAGACACAGCCACCCCAAAGTTTGGAACGCCTCTGTTTACAAGAACCTCGTTTACAGTACAAGTTCAATATCACAGAAAGTGAAAAATGGATAAAGAACTTGTGGTACTTACGTACAATGCAGTATCACTCAGCAATGAAATCTATGTCATCAGGCCCATAGCAGCATCATGAGTGGATTCAGGTACGATGATTCTAACTGAAATACGTCACACAGAAAAAGAAACATCATAAGATATCACTAATACACGGAATGTAAACTTGGCTACACAGGAACTGAATTACAGAACAGAACAGTGTGTCAAATTTAGAAAACCAACTTATGCTTGCTTAAGGGGAAAGGTGAGTTGGGGTGCTGCATAAAACCAGAGATTGAAATGAGCACAGATAAAGTTCCTTAAGCCAAATATGGAATAGACAAGAGCTACTCCTTGCTCAACGAAATGGACTCAACACCGCATATTAAACGCCTAAGAATGTACCTGACTAGTAAGTATCTTAAAACCTATGGATTGCTATGTCTCTGAAAGAGAATCAAGCATGTGTACAGGGGCATAAACGCAGCAGTGATAGGATTGCAGAGGTTCGGTGAGCAAATGAAGACCCTTTGAAGTCATATTGCATGGTACCCATTCCACGGGTCTCAACTCTCCAGGTTTAAGGTATTCTTCCTTCAGCTAAAACATGCATGTGGAACCCAGAGTATGATCAACCGTGTGAACGGGAGACGTGTTCAAATATGTCTCAGTTTTCCTCCCCTGGTACTCGGGTGCAACATTCCAGACGCTTTACTAACACTCTCCCCACTTGGAGAGTCTGTCCCTTTAACCTCCTGTTTGGCCCAGTTTGCAATTTCTGCGGAAGATGAACAGGAATAGCGAGAACCAATGAGAGACTAGCTGGAGGTGTCTGGACGGGCAAATTTAACTCTCATTTCCCACCAGGAAGAGGAAATAACCAAAGGCTCAGCGTGCCGGGCCGGAACCAGATTAGGGCCTGAAGCCATCCTGCGGTGTTGCGGCCAGCTCAAAAGAAAGCGAGTTGAAGAAAGGAGCTCAGGGGCACTGTAATTCACAAACCTGCAGAGTTATAAATGACAGCTATCGTCCAAAAATATACTGAAGTAAGGCTGCCAAGAGGACTTGAAAGCGGGGCAGAATTGCAGGAAACCGATTTCAGGAGGTAGACTGGAATTGCATTGAAAGCATAGGAAAAGAGGCAGAACGTCCACAATGATGCACTTGGCCAAAAAGGGCGTATGCGTTTTTTCCTGAATATATTCAGGAAAAAACGCATACGCCCTTTTTGGCCAACCAAGCAAGCTTGCAAAGGAAATCTCCACTACAATGAAGTCTCACATCCCCCCGGTCAAAAGGGCCATCTGAAAAAAGTGTAAAATCCAGAAAGGCAGGACAGGCCATGGAGAACTGGGAGCCTTGTTATGCTGATGGGCGGGATGTAAATTGCCAACAGACACTCGGGAGAAGTGTATGGTGTTTCCTGAAACATCTAAAAAACAAAGCAACAGAGCCTAGGGCACTTCCACTTATGGTCCTATAACTTAGGGAAATTAAAATCAAAAAGACACAGCCACCCCAAAGTTTGGAATGGCTCTGTTTACAAGAACCTCGTTTACAGTACAAGTTCAACATCGCAGAAAGTGAAAAATGGATAAAGAAGTTGTGGTATTTACTTACAATGCAGTATCACTCAGCAATGAAATCTATGTCATCAGGCCCTTAGCAGCACAATGAGTGGATTCAGCTATGATGATTCTAACTGAAATAAGTCACATAGAAAAAGAAACTTCATAAGATATCAGTAATACACGGAATGTAAACTTAACTACACAGGAACTGAATTACAGAACAGAACAGGGTCTCAAATTTAGAAAACCAACTTATGCTTGCTTAAGGAGAAAGGTGAGTTGGGGTGCTGCATAAAACCAGAGATTGAAATGAGCACAGATAAAGTTCCTTAAGCCAAATATGGAATAGACAAGAGCTACTCCTTGCTCAACGAAAAGGAGTCAACACCCCATATTAAACGCCTAAGAATGTACCTGACTAGTAAGTATCTTAAAACCTATGGATTGCTATGTCTCCGAAAGAGAATTAAGCATGTGTACAGGGGCAAAAACGCAGCAGTGATAGGATTGGAGAGATTTGGTGAGCAAATGAAGACCCTTTGAAGTCATATTGCATGGTACCCATTCCACAGGTTTCAACTACCCAGTTTTAAGGTATTCTTCCTTCAGCTAAAACATGCATGTGGAACCTAGAGTATGATCAACCATGTGATCGGTCGACGTGTTCAAATATGTCTCGGTTTTCGTACCCTGGTACTCGGGTGCAACATTCCAGACGCTTTACTAACACTCTCCCAACTTGGAGAGTCAGTCCCTTTAACCTCCTGTTTGGCCCAGTTTGCAATTTCTGTGGAAGATGTACAGGAATAGCGAGAACCAATGAGAGACTAGCTGGAGGTGTCTGGACGGGCAAATTTAACTCTCATTTCCTACCAGGAAGAGGAATTAACAAAAGGCTCAGCGTGCCGTGCCAGAACCAATTTAGGGCCTGAAGCCATCCTGCGGTGTTGCGGCCAGGTCACAAGAAAGCGAGTTGAAGAAAGGAGCTCAGGAGCACTGTAATTCACAAACCTGCAGAGTTATAAATGACAGCTATCGTCCAACAATATACTGAAGTAAGGCTGCCAAGAGGACTTGAAAGCGGGGCAGAATTGCAGGAAACCGATTTCAGGAGGTAGACTGGAATTGCATTGAAAGCATAGGAAAAGAGGCAGAATGTCCACAATGATGCACTTGGGAAAAAGGGCGTATGCGTTTTTTCCTGAATATATTCAGGAAAAAACGCATATGTCCTTTTTGGCCAACCAAGCAAGCTTGCAAAGGAAATCTGCACTACAATGAAGTCTCACTTCCACCAGGTCAAAAGGGCCATCTGAAAAAAGTGTAAAATCCAGAAAGGCAGGACAGGCCATGGAGAACTGGGAGCCTTGTTATGCTGATGGGCGGGATGTAAATTGCCAACAGACACTCGGGAGAAGTGTATGGTGTTTCCTGAAACATCTAAAAAACAAAGCAACAGAGCCTAGGGCACTTCCACTTATGGTCCTATAGCTTAGGGAAATTAAAATCAAAAAGAAACAGCCACCCCAAAGTTTGGGACGCCTCTGTTTACAAGAACCTCGTTTACCGTACAAGTTCAATATCACAGAAAGTGAAAAATGGATAAAGAACTTGTGGTACTTACGTACAATGCAGTATCACTCAGCAATGAAACCTATGTCATCAGGCCCGTAGCAGCATAATGAGTGGATTCAGGTACGATGATTCTAACTGAAATAAGTCACACAGAAAAAGGAACATCATAAGATATCACTAATACATGGAATGTAAACTTGGCTACACAGGAACTGAATTCCAAAACAGAACAGGGTCTCAAATTTAGAAAACCAACCTATGCTTGCTTAAGGGTAAAGGTGAGTTGGGGTGCTGCATAAAACCAGAGATTGAAATGAGCACAGATAAATTTCCTTAAGCCAAATATGGAATAGACAAGAGCTACTCCTTGCTCAACAAAATGGACTCAACACCCCATATTAAACGCCTAAGAATGTACCTGACTTGTAAGTATCTTAAAACCTATGGATTGCTGTGTCTCCAAAAGAGAATCAAGCATGTGTACAGGGGCATAAACGCAGCAGTGATAGGATTGGAGAGGTTCGGTGAGCAAATGAAGACCCTTTGAAGTCATATTGCATGGTACCCATTCCACGGGTTTCAACTACCCAGTTTTAAGGTATTCTTCCTTCAGCTAAAACATGCATGTGGAACCTAGAGTATGATCAACCATGTGATCGGGAGATGTGTTCAAATATGTCTCAGTTTTCATACCCTGGTACTCGGGTGCAACATTCCAGATGCTTTACTAACACTCTCCCGACTTGGAGAGTCAGTCCCTTTAACCTCCTGTTTGGCCCAGTTTGCAATTTCTGCGGAAGATAAACAGGAATAGCGAGAACCAATGAGAGACTAGCTGGAGGTGTCTGGACGGGCAAATTTAACTCTCATTTCCAACCAGGAAGAGGAATTAACCAAAGGCTCAGCGTGCCGCGCCGGAACCAGATTAGGGCCTGAAGCCATCCTGCGGTGTTGCGGCCAGCTCACAAGAAAGTGAGTTGAAGAAAGGAGCTCAGGGGCACTGTAATGCACAAACCTGCAGAGTTATAAATGACAGCTATCGTCCAAAAATATACTGAAGTAAGGCAGCCAAGAGGACTTTAAAGCGGGGCAGAATTGCAGGAATCTGATTTCAGGAGGTAGACTGGAATTGCATTGAAAGCATAGGAAAAGAGGCAGAACGTCCACAATGATGCACTTGGCCAAAAAGGGCGTATGCGTTTTTTCCTGAACATATTCAGGAAAAAACGCATACGCCCTTTTTGGCCAACCAAGCAAGCTTGCAAAGGAAATCTGCACTACAATGAAGTCTCACTTCCCCCTGGTCAAAAGGGCCATCTGAAAAAAGTGTAAAATCCAGAAAGGCAGGACAGGCCATGGAGAACTGGGAGCCTTGTTATGCTGATGGGCGGGATGTAAATTGCCGACAGACACTCGGGAGAAGTGTATGGTGTTTCCTGAAACATCTCAAAAACAAAGCAACAGAGCCTAGGGTACTTCCACTTATTGTCCTATAACTTAGGGAAATTAAAATCAAAAAGACACAGCCACCCCAAAGTTTGGAATGGCTCTGTTTACAAGAACCTCGTTTACAGTAAAAGTTCAACATCGCAGAAAGTGAAAAATGGATAAAGAACTTGTGGTATTTACTTACAAAGCAATATCACTCAGCAATGAAATCTATGTCATCAGGCCCTTAGCAGCACAATGAGTGGATTCAGGTATGGTGATTCTAACTGAAATAAGACACACAGAAAAAGAAACATCTTAAGGTATTACTAATACACGGAATGTGAACTTGGCTACACATGAACTGAGTTACAGAACAGAACAGGGTCTCAAGTTTAGAAAACCAACATATGCCTGCTTAAGGGGGAAGGTGAGTTGGGGTACTGCATAAAAGCAGAGTTTGAAATTAGCACAGATACCGTTCCATAAGCCAAATATGTAATAGACAAGACCTACCCCTTGCTCAACGAAATGGATTCAACAATGAGGTATCACCTCACACCTGGTAGAATAGGCATCATATAAAATCTACAAACAGAAAATGCTGGAAAGGGTGTGGAGAAAAGGAACCCTCTTCCACTATTGTTGGGAATATAAATTGATACAGTCATTATGGAGAACAATATGGAATTTCTTAAGAAACTAACAATAGAATTACCATATGATACAGCAATCCCAGTACTGGACATATACCCAGACAAAACCATAGATCAAAAAGAGTCATTCACCGCAATGTTCATTGCATCACTATTTACAATATCGAGGTAATGGAAGCAACCTAAATGCCCACAGACAGACGAATGCATAAAGCTGTGGTACATATATAAAATGGAATATTACTCAGCCATGAAAAGGAATGAAATTGGGTCATTTGTAGAGACGTCGATGGATCTAGAGACTGTCATACAGAGTGAAGTAAGTCAGAAAGAGAAAAACAAATCTTGTATATTCATGCATATATGTGGAACCTAGAAAAACTGTACAGATTAACCATTTTGCAAGGCATAAATAGAGCAACAGATGTAGACAACAAACGTATGGACAACAAGGGGGGAAAGCTGTTGGGGGGGTGGTTGTGGGAGGAGTTGAGAGACTGGGACTGGCATGTATACATTTATATGTATAAAATAGATAACCAATAAGAACCTGCTGTATAAAAATATAAAATAAAATTCAAAATTAAAAAGAAATAAAATTTAAAAAATAAAACAGAAAAAACAATTATTCCCTGCACATACATGTATTCATATGAATAAATTATTTCCATGCTTATATCTGTAAATACGAAAAAGAGGAATAAAATCTACCTTGAACCAAAAACGAAAAAGAGAAAAAAAACACAGAACCCACCAGTTCCACAGAGGAAAACCGTATCAGGGCACTTGCTCCAGTTGTAAACAATTCTGAAGTTGGTCAGTGGTGGGGAATCGTCTCCCATTCAGCCAGCAGCCCCCACGCAACAAGCGTCCTCATTGCAAAGCTGGGGCACCGTGCCGAGGCATCTGTGAGTAAACGTGAGCTGAGCCCCAGGCCAGTTGCTGCTGAACTATTCCCACCCGTCCCAGGTAAAACACCTGAATATATACAAGGACTTGAAAGCCTAGAGGAAGGGCCATAGAGCCACACGAGTGACAGCATGCCGGCCGACTTGGTGCCTGCAGGCCAGCCAGGATGGTCCTGGCCCTGGGTGCTCTTCTGGAAGATTTCCATTTCCCTGCCTGAGATACCCGTCCTGTCCCTGCCCCCACTGCTTTTTTCCTTCCTCACCTCTGCCCAGGGAGAAATTCCAGCAGCAGGTATAGGTGACACATCCTCTTCTTTAGCAGGTGGCAGCCTGGCAACTGCTGCAGAAAGTCCAGCAGAGCCCCACTCACACTGGGCCACCCACAAAGCCGTGGCCTCTCACTCCCTCCCACCAGCCCAGCCCCGAGACTGCTGACAGGGCAGAGAAAATGGCGTCAGGCACGGCTGCAGGGGCTCTTGCTGCCTGGAGTGGTATTTATATTGATCTCAACCCAGGCACACCTGGGGAGGGCTGGCCGGCACGGTAAGGCTGCCCAGGTCAGCCAATCATCACCCCTCAGGGGCTCACAGTTGCAGAAAATGGAACTTGCTGAACCGGCCAGGTCCAAGGAACAGGTGTGGGCTCCTGAGAGTCAGGATAGACAAGGGGCTGCAGCTTTGGCTTGTTTTCTAATCATTTTATCTGGCCCATGAGTGGGAGACAACTTCAAGAAAACCCTCTCCTAATGAGAGGAACCCAGGAGTCAGGGAGAGGAGGGGTGGGTGGTGGTTGGAGACAGAGGCCTGGTGCCCCGGGTGCAGTGGAAGTCTCTGGAAGACCAGGTGGAGGGAGGCCTCACGGAGTGATGCCCAGGGTCACAGACCTGTCGCAGCTGCTGTTTGTTAGTTCAAGTCCTGCTCTGAGGTGCTCTGTGTCAGCTCTGAGCGACAGGTGAGCTGGGGGTGCTCTGCAATGAGGGCTATGTGCACGGTTCCTGTGTGCCCAGCCCTGCCACGGTACCTGCAAGGGTAGCTCTGTATCCTGGGAGGGGCCTGACCACGAGAGCCCCGTGGGCTGGGGTGGGGGTGGGGTACCTGCCCAGGTGAGCTCCATATTCTGGGATTGGTCTGACCACGAGAGCCCCATGGGCTGCTGGGGACCTGGTAAAGGATGTCAGGACAGTCAGTGAAGCCACCGAGGATATACCTCCAGTTGCTCCTAATTCCTACACCCTGCTGGTCATTCTACCAACCACCAGGACATGGTATTCTGTATTAGTCTTCAATGATGCCTTCTTTTGTATTCCATTAGTCCCAGAGTCACAAGAAATTTTGGCTTGTGAGTGGCAGGACTCCACATACAACTAAAACAATACTTCCGGGCCGTCTGGCCCCAAGGGTGCAAAAATTCCCACACCATCTTTGGGGAAAGCTTAGCTAAAGACCTAAAAGTTCTACCTCTGGAAAAGGAAACACTCCTTCAATATGCAGACGACATTCTGATCACCAGCCCTACTAAGGAGGCCTCTGAACTACCAAGCCAATAAAGGATAGAAGTTGTCCAAGAAAAAGCTCAAATATCACAGACTGCGGTGACCTGCCTGGGCTTCATTCTAACAGAAGGTCAGAGAAGCCCATCCCAGGAAAGGGAAGAAACCATTTTCAGCCTTACCCCTTTCTAAAACTAGAAGACAGCTTAGGGGTTCCTGGGGAGGCCAGGGTTTGCTGCTTCTGGATCCCTAACTACAGTCTACTAGCTGGGCCTCTATATGAAACACTGAAAGGAAAAGATGATGATCCTTTTGAATAGAATCCAGAAGTGGCCTTTCAAGAATGGAAAGAGCAGTCAATTCAGACCCTTGCCCTGGAACTCCCTAATTTAGCTAAACCCTTTGACCTTTACATTCCCGGTGAAAGGTGAATCGCCATTGGAGAATTCGTGCAAAAACTGGGACCACTTGAAATGGAACAATGCAAGAATGCCATCCAGGTAGGATAAACTACGGTCACCAAGGGGCTTGGCCCACTGCCACATCTGGCCAAGATACTGGCGGTATCTAAAAACCTGGAAATCAGCAGCCCAAAAGGCCACCTCCCTCCTAAGGGAAAAGGACCCCACGTGGTGATCCTAACCACCAACCATGCCCTGAAGTTGCAGGGTTCGCTCCGTGGGCACACCGACCTCGAGTGAGGAGGCCCTCCAACTCCAACATCCAGAGAGATAACCGGGGGCAACAGGGCACCATGACGACTCGTGTGAACATCACTTGACCTAGAGTTTCTCTCATAAAACAACAAGAGTGTGTCCCAAAAGAGTAGACTACTGCTTGCAGGACTTACTGCACCCAGAGGGGAGCTAATAATCTTGGCGGGGGAACCGTATATCACACTGTCACCATAGAAAAGCCTACAGACATCGTGATGATGGTGGCCAATAAGACCGGCTGGACTCCTGTTTACTTCAAAAGGCTGTTGACTCAGTGGCCATCATGGTCCTTGATCACCACTGACCCTGGACTGTCTGGGAGTTGAGCGGACAGGGCTCTGACACCTGGTGCTGTTTGTACATTAATTCAGGGGCCTAATTGAAGAAAGCGCAGACTACTGGTCAGAACATCTAGGCTGGCAGAAACGGTCAGCCTAAGGTGGCCGAACAAATGTGGGGCGGGGTGAAACCGGCCCCCACAGCGTCTCTGCACATCTCTTTCCTGGACCCTTAAAGGTCATTAGAATCTATAACACTTCCAATGCTGGTGCTCAGGTGGACGAGCAGGGAGGCAGGGGTCCTGGGGACAATCAACGTCACTGGGAGGCTGCTGGGGAGAAGCTCTGACCCTCGCCCCAGGGTATGAGGGCTCCCAACTCAGCACTCAGCAGTTACAGAAGAAGGGTCTGCACCCTCAGCACTCCAAGAATGAGGAACGGGACAAAAGGCAGAGGAGGGGTTTGTCCCCAGCAAAGCCCATTAAAAATCCCTGGGAGATAAAAATAGAATCTGGGCAATAAAGTCAAGTCTAACCTTTTTTATCCTTTGTGCTTTGTCTAATTTCACGTGCTCCTAGGGTCCCGCATGCAGAGGTTCCACACCCGGCGCTTCAGACCAGATTTCCTAGTGCAGAATGGCTGGGTCGACACCTCAGCTCCTGGGGCCCAGTGCAGACTCCACGATATAGAGCCTGAGCTACAGCCAACCCGGCCCTCGAGAGCTCTGCCGCCTCCCCTCCCTCCCACTGACTCTGACAGGATCTCTACACAACAGCCCAGCCCACAGCCCACGAGGTAGTGCATGCTCTCACCTCTCCATTCTCTGATCAAAATATAAAGTTTCCTTTGCTTGTGAACCAAACTCAGTCTCGATCTGTTGGCCCCAATGACACTGGGCAGGGGGACACTTGTTGGGGTCCACTCTGGAGGATCAGTAACAGAAATTGAGACTATTGTAACCTCAATGAACAGATGTGTGAGCCAAACTGTAGTTAACATAGAACAGTGTATAAGGCTCGGGTAAAATAAGATGTTTCTAACACTTCCATTTGATATTTCCATCACTTTTTATAAGCAAGTTCAGTGAAAAGGTTTGTCTTATTTGTCAGGTCAATATTAGAGAAACGAAGTGATTTCTTTCCAAGGATGTACAGCTAATAATCTTGGTTAAACCTTCAATCTTGTTTTAAATGCTTTTCCATTGAAAATGATACCTCTCTTTCAGCTCCCCCATTTCTGAGAAGTATAAAATCTTATAATTTATTATTACCAAAGGGGAAAGGTGGGAGGAGGGATAAATTAACAGTTTGGAATTAACACATACACACTGCTATGTATAAAATAGATCATCAACAAGGAACTACTGTATAGCACAGGGAACTACACTCAACATTTTGCAATAACCTATAAGGGGAAATAATCTGAAAAAGAATAGATATTTTTATTGACATCATCTATCAATGACAGTTAAAGTGTAGCCTAAGCGAAGCTGGTGGTGAGTGCTTCTGACCCTGAAGACTTCAATCATCTAAAGTTTGGACTCTGCTTACTTCCCAAGGCCCTTAATGAACATATGTGTAGCCGTAGCTTAAAAACTTCCCCAGTTTGGGTTTCGGGGAGACACTGATTTTGAAAAAGCCCTGGTGTTCTCCTTACATGAATGGGACTCTTCCTACTGCTAAAACATGTCTGTCACACCCAGAGGATGGTATACCGTCTGATTGGGAAGAGTTTGGAAAAGGCATCTCATCTCCTCATCTCCTGGTGCTCGGGTTCACCCCTCCAGCGTCTTTACTAACAGTCTCCCCACTTGGAGATGTCAGCACTGTCAACATCCTGTTGCGTACAGTTTGGAATTTGTCCAGAGGATGAAGCGGAAGGATGAGGAACAATGAGAGACAAGTCCTAGGTGTTCAGACAGGCACATGTCACTTTAATTTCCAATCAGGAAGACGAATTGACCAAAGGCTAGGGTTGCCCATGGAAACAGTATAGGGCTTGAGGAAATCCCACTGCTTTGTGGCCAGTTCCCATAAACACAAGTTGAACAATGGAACTCAGGGGCAGTAAAATTCACAAAACTGCAGAGTTGAAAATATCCATCACTGAAAAATGTCTTGAGGAAAGTCAGAGAAAAGGACTTGTAAGCAAGGGAGAATGGCAGGAAAGGGATTTGAGGAGGTAGAAAGGACTCGCCATTAAGCACAAGAAAAGGAGCTGAACATTGCCAACATTGCAGTTGGCCAAAAAGGGTGTATGTGTTTTTTTCTGTATATATTCAAGAAAAGGGCATACACTTTTTTAGCCAACCAAACAGGGGGGCACTGGAAGTCAATACTACAAAAGATATCACTTCGCATCAGTCAGAAGAGCCATCCTCATAAAGCGTAAACAACAGAAATGCAGGACAGGGCAACGAGAAGAGGGAGCCCTGTGAGACTTATAGTGGAAATGTATATTGCCAACGGCCATTCTGGAGAAGTGTATTGTGTTTACTAAAGCATCTAAAAAATGAGCTACAGAGCATAGGGCACTTGCACTCATGGGCGTATATCTTGGGAAAAACAAAAATCGAGAGGACACAGGCACCCCAATGTTTACCCCCTCTCTGTTTAAAAGATCCTCGACTAGGATATAACTTAAATGTCTCTGGAGGGAAAAAATGGATAGAGATGTGGTACTTAGGTAGAGTGGAATATTATTCAGCCTGGAAATCAATGAAATATGGCCAGTTGTAACAACTCCGGAGGAGTTACGTATGATCATTCTAAGTGACAGAATTCAAAAAGAAAAAGACACATATCATAAGATATCACTTAAAGGTGGAATCCAAAATGGCTACACATGAAATAAATTACAAAACAAAAACATAGTCAAATATGTAGAAAACACGCATAAGGCTGCTAAACGGGAAAGGTGGGGAGGGGTGAGGAATCATCCAGGAGGTTGAAATTAGCAAAGATACCATTCCAAATACCAAACTGATAATCAACAAGGCCTACACGGTAGCTAAAAGAACTGCACTCAGCACACTCAAGTCACCGGAAAAGAATATATACGACTGGTAAGAATCTGAAAAAGAATTTATTGATGACTCTCTGTACGTGAATCAAGTGGATGTACAGCAGCAAGAAACAGAGCTTTGAAAATCAGCTGTAACCAATATAGTAATAAATTGAAAAAAATAAACGACAGAGAGACAGAGAAAACCTCTTACAACTTTTCCTCAGGGACGGTGATGCAACATGGATTGAACACATCTAGACCCACAGCAGGATGAGACATAAGGCTGGAAACTGTTTGCACTAAGAGAAATGTGAGGTTGGGTGAGGAAATGCACACCCTTTAAAGTAATACTACCTGGTACCCATTCAATGGGTCCCAAATCTGCAGGTTCAAGGGATCTTCCTACAGCTAAAACATGCATGGAAAACCCAGAGGACTGTACACCATGTGATCGGGAGATGTGTCTAAAATGCACCTCATTTATCCTCTCCTGGTGCTCCTGTTCACCATTCCAGCCATGTTACTTAGAATCTCCCCACTTGGAGAATCAGCACATTTAAACTTCTGTTTCACACATTTTGCAAATTGTGAGGAGGATGAACGGGAAGAGGGGGAACCAATGAGAGAATAGTTGTAGGGGTTTGGACGGGCACATATCACTCTAATTTCCCATTAAGAATAAGAATTAAAGAAAGGCTCAGCCTGCCTCGCCGGAGCCAAAATAGGGCCTGAAGCAATCCTGCGGGTTTGAGGCCAGCTCACAAAAGAGCAACTTAAAAAATGGAGCTCAGGGTCACTGCAATTCACAAACCTGCAGAGTTATAAATGAAAACTAACGTCCAAAAATATGTTGAGGTAAGGCAAAGAAGAGGATCTGAATGCAAGACAGAATTGCAAGAAACAGATTTCAAGAGATAGATTGGACTCGTCTTTAACGCACATGAAAAGCGGCAGAATTTCGACAATGATGCAGTTGGCCCAAAAGGGCGTATGCGTTTTTTCCTGATTATATCCAGGAAAAAACGCATACGCACTTTATGGGCAACGAAGCAAGCAAACAATGCAAATGTGCACAACAAAGAAGTCTCACTTCCCACCGGTCAAAAGGGCCATCCTAAAAAATTGTAAAAACCAGAAATGCAGGACAGGCCATGGAGAACAGGGAGCCTTTATACGCTGATGGGCAGTGTGTGAACTGCCGAGAGCCACTCTGGAGAAGTGTATGGTGGTTCCTAAATCATCTAAAAAACAGAGCTACAGAGCATACGACTCTTCCAATCATGGGAGTATATCTAGGGAAGTCTAAAAATCAACAAGACACAAGCACACCACAGTTTAGGGCTACTCTGTTTACAAGAACCTCAACTTCAGTACACCTTAAATATCCCAGGAAAGAGAACAATGGATAAAGAAGATGTGGTACTTATGTACAATGGAATATCTCTTCACCATGAAATCAATGTAATAAGGCTAGTAGAAGGATAAAGAGTGGATTTAGGTCCGATAATACTACTTGAAATAAGTCAAACAGAAAAAGAAACATATCATAAGATATCACTTATAGAGGGAGGGTAAATATGGCTGCACAAGAAATGAATTACAGAACAGAACAGTGTCTCACATTTAGAAAACACACTTATGTCAGCTTAAGGGGAAAGGAGAGGTGGGGTGATGCATAAAACCAGAGTTTGAAATTAGCACAGATACCGTTCAATAAACCAAATAGGTATTAGACAAGATCTACACCTTGCTCAATGAACTGGCCTCAACACACCCTATACACCGCAGAGAAATATATCTGAGGAATAAGAATCTTAAAACCCATGTATTGATATATCTCCATAAGGGAATCAAGTGTGTGCAGAGCGGCACAAACACAGCAGTGAAAAGGAGCTAAACCCCATTATAGAAATAAATTTTAAAAACAAAACGCAGAAACAATGAAAGAGAGAAAAATTCTTACAAAATTCGCTCAGGGGCTGTGATGCAACCTGGATTGACCACATATAAACCCACAGCTGGATAAGACATAAGGCTGGACACTTGGGGCTGACAGGATTGGTGAGCTTTGGTGAGCAACTGCCGAAAGTTTAATGCAATACTTCATGCTACTCATTCCAAGGGTCCCAACACTCCAGGTTGAAGGGAATCTTCCTACAGCTAAACCATGCTTGGGAAACCCAGCGACTGGTATACCATATGATCGGGAAAGGTTTCTAAAATGCACCTCATTTTTCCTCTCCTGGGGCTCCGGATCGACATTCCAGCCGCTTTACTAACAACATCCCCACATGGAGTCAATGCCTTTAAGTTCTGGTATCACACAGTCTGCAGTTAGTGCAGAGGATGAATGGGAATAGGGGGAACCAGTGAGAAACTAGCTGTAGCGGTTTCAATGGGCACATGTCACTCTAATGTCACAACAGTAAGAAGAATTAACCAAAGGCACAGCAAGGTGCCCCAGAAGAAAAATAGGGCTTCAAGGAATCCTGTGGTTATGGGGCAAGACCACAAAAATAAGAGCTGAAAACTGGGGCTAAGGGCCACTGCAATTCAAAAACCTGCAGAGTTATAAAGGCCAACTATTTTCAAAAAATATATTGAGGTAATGCTATGAAGAGACATTGAAAGCAAGGCAGAATTGCAGGAAACCGATTTCAGGAGGTAGACTGGAATTGCACTGAAAACATACGAAGAGAGTCAGAACCTCGACAATGATGCACTTGGCCAAAAAGACTTATGTGTTTTTTCCTGAATATATTCAGGAAAAAATGCATACGCACTTTTTGGCCAACCAAGCAAGCTTGCAAAGGAAATCTGCACTACCATGAAGTCTCACTTCCACCTGGTCAAAAGGGTCATCTGAAAAAATTGTAAAATCCATAAAGGTACAACAGGCAATGGAGAACTGGGAGCCTTCTTATGCTGATGGGCGGGATGTAAATTGCCAACAGCCACTCTGGAGAAGTGTATGGTGTTTCCTGAAACATCTAAAAAACAAAGCAACAGAGGCTATGGCACTTCCACTTATGGTCCTATAGATTAGGGAAATTAAAATAAAAATGACACAGCCAACCCAAAGTTAGGGACGGCTCTGTTTACAAGAACCTCGTTTATGGTACAAGTTCAATATCGCAGAAAGTGAAAAATGGATAATGAAGTTGTGGTACTGACGTACAATGCAATATCACTCAGCAATGAAATTTATGTCATCAGGCCCGTAGCACCATAATGAGTGGATTCAGGTATGATGATTCGAACTGAAATAAGTCACACAGAAAAGAAACATCATAAGGTATCACTAATACACAGAATGTGAACTTCGCTACACATGAACTGAATTACAAAACAGAACAGGGTCTCAAATTTAGAAAACCAACTTATGCTTGCTTAACGGGAAAGGTGAGTTGGGGTGCTGCATAAAACCAGAGATTGAAATGAGCACAGATAAAGCTCCTTAAGCCAATTATGGAATAGACAAGAGCTATTCCTTGCTCAACGAAATGGACTCAACACCCCATATCAAACGCCTAAGAATGTACCTGACTAGTAAGTATCTTCAAACCTAGGGATTGCTATGTCTCCGAAAGAGAATCAAGCGTGTGTACTGGGGCATAAATGCAGCAGTGATAGGATTGGAGAGGTTCGGTGAGCAAATGAAGACCCTTTGAAGTCATATTGCATGGTACCCATTCCACGGGTCTCAACTCTCCAGGTTTAATGTATTCTTCCTTCAGCTAAAACATGCATGTGGAACCCAGAGTATGATCAACCGTGTGATCGGGAGACGTGTTCAAATATGTCTCAGTTTTCATCCCCTGGTACTCGTGTGCAACATTCCAGACGCTTTACTAACACTCTCCCGACTTGGAGAGTCAGTGCCTTTAACCTCCTGTTTGGCCCAGATTGCAATCTCTGCGGAAGATGAACAGGAATAACGAGAACCAATGAGAGACTAGCTGGAGGTGTCTGGACGGGCAAATTTAACTCTCATTTCCCACCAGGAACAGGAATTAACCAAAGGGGCCGCATGCCGTGCCGGAACCAGATTAGGGCCTAAAGCCATCCTGCGGTGTTGCGGCCAGCTCACAAGAAAGCGAGTTGAAGAAAGGAGCTCAGGGGCACTGTAATTCACAAACCTGCAGAGTTATAAATGACAGCTATCGTCCAAAAATATACTGAAGTAAGGCTGCCAAGAGGACTTGAAAGCGGGGCAGAATTGCAGGAAACCAATTTCAGGAGGTAGACTGGAATTGCATTGAAAGCATAGGAAAAGAGGCAGAACGTCAACAATGATGCACTTGGTCAAAAAGGGCATATGCGTTTTTTCCTGAATATATTCAGGAAAAAACGCATGTGCCCTTTTTGGCAACCAAGCAAGCTTGCAAAGGAAATCGGCACTACAATGAAGTCTCACTTCCCCCCGGTCAAAAGGGCCATCTGAAAAAAGTGTAAAATCCAGAAAGGCAGGACAGGCCATGGAGAACTGGGAACCTTGTTATGCTGATGGGCGGGATGTAAATTGCCAACAGACACTCGGGAGAAGTGTATGGTGTTTCCTGAAACATCTAAAAAACAAAGCAACAGAGCCTAGGGCACTTCCACTTATGGTCCTATAGCTTAGGGAAATTAAAATCAAAAAGACACAGCCACCCCAAAGTTTGGGATGCCTCTGTATACAAAAACCTCGTTTACAGTACAAGTTCAACATCGCAGAAATTGAAAAATGGATAAAGAAGTTGTGGTATATACTTAAAAAGCAATATCACTCAGCAATGAAATATATGTCATCAGGCCCTTAGCAACACAATGAGTGGATTCAGGTATGATGATTCTAATTGAAATAAGTCACACAGAAAAAGAAACATCATAAGATATCAGTAATACACGGAATGTAAACTTGGCTACAAAGGAACTGAATTAAAGAACAGAACAGGGTCTCAAATTTAGAAAACCAACTTACTTGCTTAAGGGTAAAGGTGAGTTGGGGTGCTGCATAAAACCAGAGATTGAAATGAGCACAGATAAAGTTCCTTAAGCGAAATATGGAATAGACAACAGCTACTCCTTGCTCAACGAAATGGACTCAACACCGCATATTAAACGCCTAAGAATGTACCTGACTAGTAAGTATCTTAAAACCTATGGATTGCTATGTCTCCGAAAGAGAATCAAGCATGTGTACAGGGGCAAAAACGCAGCAGTGATAGGATTGGAGAGGTTCGGTGAGCAAATGAAGACCCTTTGAAGTCATATTGCATGGTACCCATTCCACGGGTCTCAACTCTCCAGGTTTAAGGTATTCTTCCTTCAGCTAAAACACGCATGTGGAACCCAGAGTATGATCAACCGTGTGATCGGGAGACGTGTTCAAATATGTCTCAGTTTTCGTACCCTGGTACTCGGGTGCAACATTCCAAACGCTTTACTTACACTCTCCCAACTTGGAGAGTCAGTCCCTTTAACCTCCTGTTTGGCCCAGTTTGCAATATCTGCGGAAGATGAACAGGAATAGCGAGAACCAATGAGAGACTAGCTGGAGGTGTCTGGACCGGCAAATTTAACTCTCATTTCCCACCAGGAAGAGGAATTAACCAAAGGCTCAGCGTGCCGTGCCGGAACCAGATTAGGGCCTGAAGCCATTCTGTGGTGTTGCAGCCAGCTCAAAAGAAAGCGAGTTGAAGAAAGGAGCTCAGGGGCACTGTAATTCACAAACCTGCAGAGTTATAAATGACAGCTATCGTCCAAAAATAGACTGAAGTAAGGCTGCCAAGAGGACTTGAAAGCGGGGCAGAATTGCAGGAAACCGATTTCAGGAGGTAGACTGGAATTGCATTGAAAGCATAGGAAAAGAGGCAGAACGTCCACAATGATGCACTTGGCCAAAAAGGGCGTATGCGTTTTTTCCTGAATATATTCAGGAAAAAACGCATACGCCCTTTTTGGCCAACCAAGCAAACTTGCAGAGGAAATCTGCACTACAATGAAGTCTCACATCCCCCCGGTCAAAAGGGCCATCTGAAAAAAGTGTAAAATCCAGAAAGGCAGGACAGGCCATGGAGAACTGGGAGCCTTGTTATGCTGATGGGCGGGATGTAAACTGCCAACAGCCACTCGGGAGAAGTGTATGGTGTTTCCTGAAACATCTAAAAAACAAAGCAACAGAGCCTACGGCACTTCCACTTATGGTCCTATAGCTTAGGGAAATTAAAATCAAAAAGACACAGCCACCCCAAAGTTTGGGACGCCTCTGTTTACAAGAACCTCGTTTACAGTACAAATTCAACATCGCAGAAAGTGAAAAATGGATAAAGAAGTTGTGGTATTTACTTACAAAGCAATATCACTCAGCAATGAAATCTATGTCATCAGGCCCTTAGCAGCACAATCAGTGGATTCAGGTATGATGATTCAAACTGAAATAAGTCACACAGAAAAAGAAACATCATAAGATATCAGTAATACACGGAATGTAAACTTGGCTACACAGGAACTGAATTACAGAACAGAACAGGGTCTCAAATTTAGAAAACCAACTTATGCTTGCTTAAGGGGAAAGGTGAGTTGGGGTGCTGCATAAAACCAGAGATTGAAATGAGCACAGATAAAGTTCCTTAAGCCAAATATGGAATAGACAAGAGCTACTCCTTGCTCAACGAAATGGACTCAACACCGCATATTAAACGCCTAAGAATGTACCTTACTAGTAAGTATCTTAAAACCTATGGATTGCTATGTCTCCAAAAGAGAATCAAGCATGTGTACAGGGGCATAAACGCAGCAGTGATAGGAGTGGAGAGGTTCGGTGAGCAAATGAAGACCCTTTGAAGTCATATTGCATGGTACCCATTCCACGGGTTTCAACTACCCAGGTTTAAGGTATTCTTCCTTCAGCTAAAACATGCATGTGGAACCTAGAGCATGATCAACCATGTGATCGGGAGACGTGTTCAAATATGTCTCAGTTTTCGTACCCTGGTTCTCGGGTGCAACATTCCAAACGCTTTACTAACTCTCTCCCGACTTGGAGAGTCAGTCCCTTTAACCTCCTGTTTGGCCCAGTTTGCAATTTCTGCGGAAGATGAACAGGAATAGCGAGAACCAATGAGAGACTAGCTGGAGGTGTCTGGACGGGCAAATTTAACTCTCATTTCCCACCAGGATGACGAATTAACCAAAGGCTCAGCGTGCCGTGCCAGAACCAGTTTAGGGCCTGAAGACATCCTGTGGTGTTGCGGCCAGGTCACAAGAAAGCGAGTTGAAGAAAGGAGCTCAGGGGCACTGTAATTCACAAACCTGCAGAGTTATAAATGACAGCTATCGTCCAAAAATATACTGAAGAAAGGCTGCCAAGAGGACTTGAAAGCGGGGCAGAATTGCAGGAAACCGATTTCAGGAGGTAGACTGGAATTGCATTGAAAGCATAGGAAAAGAGGCAGAACGTCCACAATGATGCACTTGGCCAAAAAGGGCGTATGCGTTTTTTCCTGAATATATTCAGGAAAAAACGCATACGCCCTTTTTGGCCAACCAAGCAAGCTTGCAAAGGAAATCTGCACTACAATGAAGTCTCACTTCCCCCCGGTCAAAAGAGCCATCTGAAAAAAGTGTAAAATCCAGAAAGGCAGGACAGGCCATGGAGAACTGGGAGCCTTGTTATGCTGATGGGCAGGATGTAAATTGCCAACAGACACTCAGGAGAAGTGTATGGTGTTTCCTGAAACATCTAAAAAACAAAGCAACAGAGCCTAGGGCACTGCCACTTATGGTCCTATAGCTTAGGGAAATTAAAATCAAAAAGACACAGCCACCCCAAAGTTTGGGACGCCTCTGTTTACAAGAACCTCGTTTACAGTACAAGTTCAACATCGCAGAAAGTGAAAAATGGATAAAGAAGTTGTGGTATTTACTTACAAAGCAATATCACTCAGCAATGAAATCTGTGTCGTCAGGCCCTTAGCAGCACAATGAGTGGATTCAGGTATGATGATTCTAACTGAAATAAGTCACACAGAAAAAGAAACATCATAAGATATCAGTAATACACAGAATGTAAACTTGGCTACATAGGAACTGAATTACAGAACAGAACAGGGTCTCAAATTTAGAAAACCAACTTATGCTTGCTTAAGGGGAAAGGTGAGTTGGGGTGCTGCATAAAACCAGAGATCGAAATGAGCACAGATAAAGTTCCTTAAGCCAAATATGGAATAGACAAGAGCTACTCCTTGCTCAATGAAATGGACTCAACACCGCATATTAAACGCCTAAGAATGTACCTGACTAGTAAGTATCTTAAAACCTATGGATTGCTATGTCTCCAAAAGAGAACCAAGCATGTGTACAGGGACATAAACGCAGCAGTGATAGGATTGGAGAGCTTCAGTGAGCAAATGAAGACCCTTTGAAGTCATATTGCATGGTACCCATTCCACGGGTTTCAACTACCAAGGTTTAAGGTATTCTTCCTTCAGCTAAAACATGCATGTGGAACCTAGAGTATGATCAACCATGTGATCGGGAGACGTGTTCAAATATGTCTCAGTTTTCATACCCTGGTACTCGGGTGCAACATTCCAGACGCTTTACTAACACTCTCCCGACTTGGAGAGTCAGTCCCTTTAACCTCCTGTTTGGCCCAGTTTGCAATTTCTGCGGAAGATGAACAGGAATAGCGAGAACCAATGAGAGACTAGCTGGAGGTGTCTGGACGGGCAAATTTAACTCTCATTTCCAACCAGGGAGAGGAATTAACCAAAGGCTCAGCGTGCTGTGCCGGAACCAGATTAGGGCCTGAAGCCATCCAGCGGTGTTGCGGCCAGCTCAAAACAAAGCGAGTTGAAGAGAGGAGCTCAGGGGCACTGTAATTCACAAACCTGCAGAGTTATAAATGACAGCTATCTTCCAAAAATATACTGAAGTAAGGCTGCCAAGAGGACTTGAAAGCGGGGCAGAATTGCAGGAAACCGATTTCAGGAGGTAGACTGGAATTGCATTGAAAGCATAGGAAAAGAGGCAGAACGTCCACCATGATGCACTTGGTCAAAAAGGGCGTATGCGTTTTTTCCTGAATATATTCAGGAAAAAACGCATACGCCCTTTTTGGCCAACCAAGCAAGCTTTCAAAGGAAATCTGCACTACAATGAAGTCTCACTTCCCCACGGTCAAAAGGGCCATCTGAAAAAAGTGTAAAATCCAGAAAGGCAAGACAGGTAATGGAGAACTGGGAGCCTTGTTATGCTGATGGGCAGGATGTAAATTGCCAACAGACACTTGGGAGAAGTGTATGGTGTTTCCTGAAACATCTAAAAAACAAAGCAACAGAGCCTAGGGCACTTCCACTTATGGTCCTATAGCTTAGGGAAATTAAAATCAAAAAGACACAGCCACCCCAAAGTTTGGGACGCCTCTGTTTACAAGAACCTCGTTTACAGTACAAGTTCAACATCGCAGAAAGTGAAAAATGGATAAACAAGTTGTGGTATTTACTTACAAAGCAATATCACTCAGCAATGAAATCTCTGTCATCAGGCCCTTAGCAGCACAATGAGTGGATTCAGGTATGATGATTCTAACTGAAATAAGTCACACAGAAAAATAAACATCATAAGATATCAGTAATGCACAGAATGTAAACTTGGCTACACAGGAACTGAATTACAGAACAGAACAGGGTCTCAAATTTAGAAAACCAACTTATGCTTGCTTAAGGGGAAAGGTGAGTTGGGGTGCTGCATAAAACCAGAGATCGAAATGAGCACAGATAAAGTTCCTTAAGCCAAATATGCAATAGACAAGAGCTACTCCTTGCTCAATGAAATGGACTCAACACCGCATATTAAACGCCTAAGAATGTACCTGACTAGTAAGTATCTTAAAACCTATGGATTGCTATGTCTCCGAAAGAGAATCAAGCATGTATACAGGTGCATAAACGCAGCAGTGATAGGATTGGAGAGGTTCGGTGAACAAATGAAGACCCTTTGAAGTCATATTGCATGGTACCCATTCCACGGGTTTCAACTACCCAGGTTTAAGGTATTCTTCCTTCAGCTAAAACATGCATGTGGAACCTAGAGTATGATCAACCATGTGATCGGGAGACGTGTTCAAATATGTCTCAGTTTTCGTACCCTGGTACTCGGGTGCAACATTCCAGACGCTTTACTAACACTCTCCCGACTTGGAGAGTCAGTCCCTTTAACCTCCTGTTTGGCCCAGTTTGCAATTTCTGCGGAAGATGAACAGGAATAGCGAGAACCAATGAGAGACTAGCTGGAGGTGTCTGGACGGGCAAATTTAACTCTCATTTCCAACCAGGAAGAGGAATTAACCAAAGGCTCAGCGTGCCGTGCCGGAACCAGATTAGGGCCTGAAGCCATCCTGCGGTGTTGCGGCCAGGTCACAAGAAAGTGAGTTGAAGAAAGGAGCTCAGGGGCACTGTAATTCACTAACCTGCAGAGTTATAAACGACAGCTATCGTCCAAAAATATACTGAAGTAAGGCTGCCAAGAGGACTTGAAAGCGGGGCAGAATTGCAGGAAACCGATTTCAGGAGGTAGACTGGAATTGCATTGAAAGCATAGGAAAAGAGGCAGAACGTCCACAATGATGCACTTGGCCAAAAAGGGCGTATGCGTTTTTTCCTGAATATATTCAGGAAAAAACGCATACGCCCTTTTTGGCCAACCAAGCAAACTTGCAAAGGAAATCTGCACTACAATGAAGTCTCACTTCCCCCCGGTCAAAAAGGCCATCTGAAAAAAGTGTAAAATCCAGAAAGGCAGGACAGGCCATGGAGAACTGGGAGCCTTGTTATGCTGATGGGCGGGATGTAAATTGCCAACAAACACTCGGGAGAAGTGTATGGTGTTTCCTGAAACATCTAAAAAACAAAGCAACAGAGCCTACGGCACTTCCACTTATGGTCCTATAGCTTAGGGAAATTAAAATCAAAAAGACACAGCCACCCCGAAGTTTGGGACGCCTCTGTTTACAAGAACCTCGTTTACAGTACAAATTCAACATCGCAGAAAGTGAAAAATGGATAAAGAAGTTGTGGTATTTACTTACAAAGCAATATCACTCAGCAATGAAATCTATGTCATCAGGCCCGTAGCAGCATAATGAGTGGATTCAGGTACGATGATTCTAACTGAAATAAGTCACACAGAAAAAGAAACATCATAAGATATCACTAATACACGGAATGTAAACTTGGCTACACAGGAACTGAATTACAGAACAGAACAGGGTCTCAAATTTAGAAAACCAACTTATGCTGGCTTAAGGGTAAAGGTGAGTTGGGGTGCTGCATAAAACCAGAGATTGAAATGAGCACAGATAAAGTTCCTTAAGCCAAATATGGAATAGACAAGAGCTACTCCTTGCTCAACGAAATGGACTCAACACCGCATATTAAACGCCTAAGAATGTACCTGACTAGTAAGTATCTTAAAACCTATGGATTGCTATGTCTCCGAAAGAGAATGAAGCATGTGTACAGGGGCATAAACGTAGCAGTGATAGGATTGGAGAGGTTCGGTGAGCAAATGAAGACCCTTTGAAGTCATATTGCATGATACCCATTCCACGGCTTTCAACTACCCAGGTTTAAGGTATTCTTCCTTCAGCTAAAACATGCATGTGGAACCTAGAGTATGATCAACCATGTGATCGGGAGACGTGTTCAAATATGTCTCAGTTTTCGTACCCTGGTACTCGGGTGCAACATTCCAGACGCTTTACTAACACTCTCCCGACTTGGAGAGTCAGGCCCTTTAACCTCCTGTTTGGCCCAGTTTGCAATTTCTGCGGAAGATGAACAGGAATAGCGAGAACCAATGAGAGACTAGCTGGAGGTGTCTGGACGGGCAAATTTAACTCTCATTTCCCACCAGGAAGAGGAATTAACCAAAGGCTCAGCATGCCGTGTCGGAACCAGATTAGGGCCTGAAGCCATCCTGCGGTGTTGCGGCCAGGTCACAAGAAAGTGAGTTGAAGAAAGGAGCTCAGGGGCACTGTAATTCACAAACCTGCAGAGTTATAAATGACAGCTATCGTCCAAAAATATACTGAAGTAAGGCTGCCAAGAGGACTTGAAAGCGGGGCAGAATTGCAGGAAACCGATTTCAGGAGGTAGACTGGAATTGCATTGAAAGCATAGGAAAAGAGGCAGAACGTCCACAATGATGCACTTGGCCAAAAAAGGCGTATGCGTTTTTTCCTGAATATATTCAGGAAAAAACGCATACGCCCTTTTTGGCCAACCAAGCAAGCTTGCAAAGGAAATCTGCACTACAATGAAGTCTCACTTCCCCCCTGTTAAATGGGCCATCTGAAAAAAGTGTAAAATCCAGAAAGGCAGGACAGGCCATGGAGAACTGGGAGCCTTGTTATGCTGATGGGCGGGATGTAAATTGCCAACAGACACTCGGGAGAAGTGTATGGTGTTTCCTGAAACATCTAAAAAACAAAGCAACAGAGCCTAGGGCACTTCCACTTATGGTCCTATAGCTTAGGGAAATTAAAATCAAAAACACACAGCCACCCCAAAGTTTGGGCCGCCTCTGTTTACAATGACCTAGTTTACAGTACAAGTTCAACATCGCAGAAAGTGAAAAATGGATAAAGAAGTTGTGGTATTTACTTAAAAAGCAATATCACTCAGCAATGAAATCTATGTCATCAGGCCCTTAGCAGCACAATGAGTGGATTCAGGTATGATGATTCTAACTGAAATAAGTCACACAGAAAAAGAAACATCATAAGATATGAGTAATACACGGAATGTAAACTTGGCTACACAGGAACTGAATTACAGAACAGAACAGGGTCTCAAATTTAGAAAACAAACTTATGCTTGCTTAAGGGTAAAGGTGAGTTGGGGTGCTGCATAAAACCAGAGATTGAAATGAGCACAGATAAAGTTCCTTAAGCCAAATATGGAATAGACAAGAGCTACTCCTTGCTCAATGAAATGGACTCAACACCACATATTAAACACCTAAGAATGTACCTGACTAGTAAGTATCTTTAAACCTATGGATTGCTATATCTCCGAAAGAGAATCAAGCATGTGTACAAGGGCATAAACGCAGCAGTGATAGGATTGGAGAGGTTCGGTGAGCAAATGAAGACCCTTTGAAGTCATATTGCATGGTTCCCATTCCACGGGTCTCAACTCTCCAGGTTTAAGGTATTCTTCCTTCAGCTAAAACATGCATGTGGAACCTAGAGTATGATCAACCATGTGATCGGGAGACGTGTTCAAATATGTCTCAGTTTTCGTACCCTGGTACTCGGGTGCAACATTCCAGACGCTTTACTAACACTCTCCCCAGTTGGAGAGTCAGTCCCTTTAACCTCCTGTTTGGCCCAGTTTGCAATTTCTGTGGAAGATGAACAGGAATAGGGAGAACCAATGAGAGACTAGCTGGAGGTGTCTGGACGGGCAAATTTAACTCTCATTTCCCACCAGGAAGAGGAATTAACCAAAGGCTCAGCGTGCCGTGCCGGAACCATATTAGGGCCTGAAGCCATCCAGCGGTGTTGCGGCCAGCTCAAAACAAAGCGAGTTGAAGAGAGGAGCTCAGGGGCACTGTAATTCACAAACCTGCAGAGTTATAAATGACAGCTATCTTCCAAAAATATACTGAAGTAAGGCTGCCAAGAGGACTTGAAAGCGGGGCAGAATTGCAGGAAACCGATTTCAGGAGGTAGACTGGAATTGCATTGAAAGCATAGGAAAAGAGGCAGAACGTCCACAATGATGCACTTGGCCAAAAAGGGCGTATGCGTTTTTTCCTGAATATATTCAGGAAAAAACGCATACGCCCTTTTTGGCCAACCAAGCAAGCTTTCAAAGGAAATCTGCACTACAATGAAGTCTCACTTCCCCCCGGTCAAAAGGGCCATCTGAAAAAAGTGTAAAATCCAGAAAGGCAAGACAGGCTATGGAGAACTGGGAGCCTTGTTATGCTGATGGGCAGGATGTAAATTGCCAACAGACACTCAGGAGAAGTGTATGGTGTTTCCTGAAACATCTAAAAAACAAAGCAACAGAGCCTAGGGCACTGCCACTTATGGTCCTATAGCTTAGGGAAATTAAAATCAAAAAGACACAGCCACCCCAAAGTTTGGGACGCCTCTGTTTACAAGAACCTCGTTTACAGTACAAGTTCAACATCGCAGAAAGTGAAAAATGGATAAAGAAGTTGTGGTATTTACTTACAAAGCAATATCACTCAGCAATGAAATCTGTGTCGTCAGGCCCTTAGCAGCACAATGAGTGGATTCAGGTATGATGATTCTAACTGAAATAAGTCACACAGAAAAAGAAACATCATAAGATATCAGTAATACACAGAATGTAAACTTGGCTACATAGGAACTGAATTACAGAACAGAACAGGGTCTCAAATTTAGAAAACCAACTTATGCTTGCTTAAGGGGAAAGGTGAGTTGGGGTGCTGCATAAAACCAGAGATCGAAATGAGCACAGATAAAGTTCCTTAAGCCAAATATGGAATAGACAAGAGCTACTCCTTGCTCAATGAAATGGACTCAACACCGCATATTAAACGCCTAAGAATGTACCTGACTAGTAAGTATCTTAAAACCTATGGATTGCTATGTCTCCAAAAGAGAACCAAGCATGTGTACAGGGACATAAACGCAGCAGTGATAGGATTGGAGAGCTTCAGTGAGCAAATGAAGACCCTTTGAAGTCATATTGCATGGTACCCATTCCACGGGTTTCAACTACCAAGGTTTAAGGTATTCTTCCTTCAGCTAAAACATGCATGTGGAACCTAGAGTATGATCAACCATGTGATCGGGAGACGTGTTCAAATATGTCTCAGTTTTCATACCCTGGTACTCGGGTGCAACATTCCAGACGCTTTACTAACACTCTCCCGACTTGGAGAGTCAGTCCCTTTAACCTCCTGTTTGGCCCAGTTTGCAATTTCTGCGGAAGATGAACAGGAATAGCGAGAACCAATGAGAGACTAGCTGGAGGTGTCTGGACGGGCAAATTTAACTCTCATTTCCAACCAGGGAGAGGAATTAACCAAAGGCTCAGCGTGCCGTGCCGGAACCAGATTAGGGCCTGAAGCCATCCAGCGGTGTTGCGGCCAGCTCAAAACAAAGCGAGTTGAAGAGAGGAGCTCAGGGGCACTGTAATTCACAAACCTGCAGAGTTATAAATGACAGCTATCTTCCAAAAATATACTGAAGTAAGGCTGCCAAGAGGACTTGAAAGCGGGGCAGAATTGCAGGAAACCGATTTCAGGAGGTAGACTGGAATTGCATTGAAAGCATAGGAAAAGAGGCAGAACGTCCACCATGATGCACTTGGTCAAAAAGGGCGTATGCGTTTTTTCCTGAATATATTCAGGAAAAAACGCATACGCCCTTTTTGGCCAACCAAGCAAGCTTTCAAAGGAAATCTGCACTACAATGAAGTCTCACTTCCCCACGGTCAAAAGGGCCATCTGAAAAAAGTGTAAAATCCAGAAAGGCAAGACAGGCCATGGAGAACTGGGAGCCTTGTTATGCTGATGGGCAGGATGTAAATTGCCAACAGACACTTGGGAGAAGTGTATGGTGTTTCCTGAAACATCTAAAAAACAAAGCAACAGAGCCTAGGGCACTTCCACTTATGGTCCTATAGCTTAGGGAAATTAAAATCAAAAAGACACAGCCACCCCAAAGTTTGGGACGCCTCTGTTTACAAGAACCTCGTTTACAGTACAAGTTCAACATCGCAGAAAGTGAAAAATGGATAAACAAGTTGTGGTATTTACTTACAAAGCAATATCACTCAGCAATGAAATCTCTGTCATCAGGCCCTTAGCAGCACAATGAGTGGATTCAGGTATGATGATTCTAACTGAAATAAGTCACACAGAAAAATAAACATCATAAGATATCAGTAATGCACAGAATGTAAACTTGGCTACACAGGAACTGAATTACAGAACAGAACAGGGTCTCAAATTTAGAAAACCAACTTATGCTTGCTTAAGGGGAAAGGTGAGTTGGGGTGCTGCATAAAACCAGAGATCGAAATGAGCACAGATGAAGTTCCTTAAGCCAAATATGGAATAGACAAGAGCTACTCCTTGCTCAATGAAATGGACTCAACACCGCATATTAAACGCCTAAGAATGTACCTGACTAGTAAGTATCTTAAAACCTATGGATTGCTATGTCTCCGAAAGAGAATCAAGCATGTATACAGGTGCATAAACGCAGCAGTGATAGGATTGGAGAGGTTCGGTGAACAAATGAAGACCCTTTGAAGTCATATTGCATGGTACCCATTCCACGGGTTTCAACTACCCAGGTTTAAGGTATTCTTCCTTCAGCTAAAACATGCATGTGGAACCTAGAGTATGATCAACCATGTGATCGGGAGACGTGTTCAAATATGTCTCAGTTTTCGTACCCTGGTACTCGGGTGCAACATTCCAGACGCTTTACTAACACTCTCCCGACTTGGAGAGTCAGTCCCTTTAACCTCCTGTTTGGCCCAGTTTGCAATTTCTGCGGAAGATGAACAGGAATAGCGAGAACCAATGAGAGACTAGCTGGAGGTGTCTGGACGGGCAAATTTAACTCTCATTTCCAACCAGGAAGAGGAATTAACCAAAGGCTCAGCGTGCCGTGCCGGAACCAGATTAGGGCCTGAAGCCATCCTGCGGTGTTGCGGCCAGCTCACAAGAAAGCGAGTTGAAGAAAGGAGCTCAGGGGCACTGTAATTCACTAACCTGCAGAGTTATAAACGACAGCTATCGTCCAAAAATATACTGAAGTAAGGCTGCCAAGAGGACTTGAAAGCGGGGCAGAATTGCAGGAAACTGATTTCAGGAGGTAGACTGGAATTGCATTGAAAGCACAGGAAAAGAGGCAGAACGTCCACAATGATGCACTTGGCCAAAAAGGGCGTATGCGTTTTTTCCTGAATATATTCAGGAAAAAACGCATACGCCCTTTTTGGCCAACCAAGCAAACTTGCAAAGGAAATCTGCACTACAATGAAGTCTCACATCCCCCCGGTCAAAAAGGCCATCTGAAAAAAGTGTAAAATCCAGAAAGGCAGGAAAGGCCATGGAGAACTGGGAGCCTTGTTATGCTGATGGGCAGGATGTAAATTGCCAACAAACACTCGGGAGAAGTGTATGGTGTTTCCTGAAACATCTAAAAAACAAAGCAACAGAGCCTACGGCACTTCCACTTATGGTCCTATAGCTTAGGGAAATTAAAATCAAAAAGACACAGACACCCCAAAGTTTGGGATGCCTCTGTTTACAGGAACCTCGTTTACCGTACAAGTTCAATATCACCGAAAGTGAAAAATGGATAAAGAACTTGTGTTACTTACGTACAATGCAGTATCACTCAGCAATGAAATCTATGTCATCAGGCCCGTAGCAGCATAATGAGTGGATTCAGGTACGATGATTCTAACTGAAATAAGTCACACAGAAAAAGAAACATCATAAGATATCAGTAATACACGGAATGTAAACTTGGCTACACAGGAACTGAATTACAGAAAAGAACAGGGTCTCAAATTTAGAAAACGAACTTAGGCTTGCTTAAGGGTAAAGGTGAGTTCGGGTGCTGCATAAAACCAGAGATTGAAATGAGCACAGATAAAGTTCCTTAGCCAAATATGGAATAGACAAGAGCTACTCCTTGCTCAACGAAATGGACTCAACACCGCATATTAAACGCCTAAGAATGTACCTGACTAGTAAGTATCTTAAAACCTATGGTTTGCTATGTCTCCGAAAGAGAATCAAACATTTGTACAGGGGCATAAATGCAGCAGTGATAGGACTGGAGAAGTTCAGTGAGCAAATGAAGACCCTTTGAAGTCATATTTCATGGTACCCATTCCATGGGTTTCAACTACCCAGGTTTAAGGTATTCTTCCTTCAGCTAAAACATGCATGTGGAACCTAGAGTATGATCAACCATGTGATCAGGAGACGTGTTCAAATGTGTCTCAGTTTTTTTACCCTGGTGCTCGGGTGCAACATTCCAGACGCTTTACTAACACTCTCCCGAATGGAGAGTCAGTCCCTTTAACCTCCTGTTTGGCCCAGTTTGCAATTTCTGCGGAAGATGAACAGGAATAGCGAGAACCAATGAGAGACTAGCTGGAGGTGTCTGGATGGGCAAATTTAACTCTCATTTCCAACCAGGAAGAGGAATTAACCAAAGGCTCAGCGTGCCGTGCCGGAACCAGATTAGGGCCTGAAGCCATCCTGCGGTGTTGCGGCCAGGTCACAAGAAAGCGAGTTGAAGAAAGGAGCTCAGGGGCACTGTAATTCACAAACCTGCAGAGTTATAAATGACAGCTATCGTCCAAAAATATACTGAAGTAAGGCTGCCAAGGGGACTTGAAAGCGGGGCAGAATTGCAGGAAACCAATTTCAGGAGGTAGACTGGAATTGCATTGAAAGCATAGCAAAAGAGGCAGAACGTCCAGAATGATGCACTTGGCCAAAAAGGGCATATCCGTTTTATCCTGAATATATTCAGGAAAAAACGCATATGCCCTTTTTGGCCAACCAAGCAAGCTTGCAAAGGAAATCTGCACTACAATGAAGTCTCACTTCCCCCCGGTCAAAAGGGCCATCTGAAAAAAGTGTAAAATCCAGAAAGGCAGGACAGGCCATGGAGAACTGGGAGCCTTGTTATGCTGATGGGCGGGATGTAAATTGCCAACAGACACTCGGGAGAAGTGTATGGTGTTTCCTGAAACATCTAAAAAACAAAGCAACAGAGCCTAGGGCACTTCCACTTATGGTCCTATAGCTTAGGGAAATTAAAATCAAAAAGACACAGTCACCCCAAAGTTTGGGACGCCTCTGTTTACAAGAACCTCGTTTACAGTACAAGTTCAACATCGCAGAAAGTGAAAAATGGATAAAGAAGTTGTGGTATTTACTTACAAAGCAATATCACTCAGCAATGAAATCTGTGTCATCAGGCCCTTAGCAGCACAATGAGTGGATTCAGGTATGATGATTCTAACTGAAATAAGTCACACAGAAAAAGAAACATCATAAGATATCAGTAATACACAGAATGTAAACTTGGCTACATAGGAACTGAATTACAGAACAGAACAGGGTCTCAAATTTAGAAAACCAACTTATGCTTGCTTAAGGGGAAAGGTGAGTTGGGGTGCTGCATAAAACCAGAGATCGAAATGAGCACAGATAAAGTTCCTTAAGCCAAATATGGAATAGACAAGAGCTACTCCTTGCTCAATGAAATGGACTCAACACCGCATATTAAACGCCTAAGAATGTACCTGACTAGTAAGTATCTTAAAACCTATGGATTGCTATGTCTCCAAAAGAGAACCAAGCATGTGTACAGGGACATAAACGCAGCAGTGATAGGATTGGAGAGCTTCAGTGAGCAAATGAAGACCCTTTGAAGTCATATTGCATGGTACCCATTCCACGGGTTTCAACTACCAAGGTTTAAGGTATTCTTCCTTCAGCTAAAACATGCATGTGGAACCTAGAGTATGATCAACCATGTGATCGGGAGACGTGTTCAAATATGTCTCAGTTTTCATACCCTGGTACTCGGGTGCAACATTCCAGACGCTTTACTAACACTCTCCCGACTTGGAGAGTCAGTCCCTTTAACCTCCTGTTTGGCCCAGTTTGCAATTTCTGCGGAAGATGAACAGGAATAGCGAGAACCAATGAGAGACTAGCTGGAGGTGTCTGGACGGGCAAATTTAACTCTCATTTCCAACCAGGGAGAGGAATTAACCAAAGGCTCAGCGTGCCGTGCCGGAACCAGATTAGGGCCTGAAGCCATCCAGCGGTGTTGCGGCCAGCTCAAAACAAAGCGAGTTGAAGAGAGGAGCTCAGGGGCACTGTAATTCACAAACCTGCAGAGTTATAAATGACAGCTATCTTCCAAAAATAGACTGAAGTAAGGCTGCCAAGAGGACTTGAAAGCGGGGCAGAATTGCAGGAAACCGATTTCAGGAGGTAGACTGGAATTGCATTGAAAGCATAGGAAAAGAGGCAGAACGTCCACCATGATGCACTTGGTCAAAAAGGGCGTATGCGTTTTTTCCTGAATATATTCAGGAAAAAACGCATACGCCCTTTTTGGCCAACCAAGCAAGCTTTCAAAGGAAATCTGCACTACAATGAAGTCTCACTTCCCCACGGTCAAAAGGGCCATCTGAAAAAAGTGTAAAATCCAGAAAGGCAAGACAGGCCATGGAGAACTGGGAGCCTTGTTATGCTGATGGGCAGGATGTAAATTGCCAACAGACACTTGGGAGAAGTGTATGGTGTTTCCTGAAACATCTAAAAAACAAAGCAACAGAGCCTAGGGCACTTCCACTTATGGTCCTATAGCTTAGGGAAATTAAAATCAAAAAGACACAGCCACCCCAAAGTTTGGGACGCCTCTGTTTACAAGAACCTCGTTTACAGTACAAGTTCAACATCGCAGAAAGTGAAAAATGGATAAAGAAGTTGTGGTATTTACTTACAAAGCAATATCACTCAGCAATGAAATCTCTGTCATCAGGCCCTTAGCAGCACAATGAGTGGATTCAGGTATGATGATTCTAACTGAAATAAGTCACACAGAAAAAGAAACATCATAAGATATCAGTAATACACAGAATGTAAACTTGGCTACATAGGAACTGAATTACAGAACAGAACAGGGTCTCAAATTTAGAAAACCAACTTATGCTTGCTTAAGGGGAAAGGTGAGTTGGGGTGCTGCATAAAACCAGAGATCGAAATGAGCACAGATAAAGTTCCTTAAGCCAAATATGGAATAGACAAGAGCTACTCCTTGCTCAATGAAATGGACTCAACACCGCATATTAAACGCCTAAGAATGTACCTGACTAGTAAGTATCTTAAAACCTATGGATTGCTATGTCTCCAAAAGAGAACCAAGCATGTGTACAGGGACATAAACGCAGCAGTGATAGGATTGGAGAGCTTCAGTGAGCAAATGAAGACCCTTTGAAGTCATATTGCATGGTACCCATTCCACGGGTTTCAACTACCAAGGTTTAAGGTATTCTTCCTTCAGCTAAAACATGCATGTGGAACCTAGAGTATGATCAACCATGTGATCGGGAGACGTGTTCAAATATGTCTCAGTTTTCATACCCTGGTACTCGGGTGCAACATTCCAGACGCTTTACTAACACTCTCCCGACTTGGAGAGTCAGTCCCTTTAACCTCCTGTTTGGCCCAGTTTGCAATTTCTGCGGAAGATGAACAGGAATAGCGAGAACCAATGAGAGACTAGCTGGAGGTGTCTGGACGGGCAAATTTAACTCTCATTTCCAACCAGGGAGAGGAATTAACCAAAGGCTCAGCGTGCCGTGCCGGAACCAGATTAGGGCCTGAAGCCATCCAGCGGTGTTGCGGCCAGCTCAAAACAAAGCGAGTTGAAGAGAGGAGCTCAGGGGCACTGTAATTCACAAACCTGCAGAGTTATAAATGACAGCTATCTTCCAAAAATAGACTGAAGTAAGGCTGCCAAGAGGACTTGAAAGCGGGGCAGAATTGCAGGAAACCGATTTCAGGAGGTAGACTGGAATTGCATTGAAAGCATAGGAAAAGAGGCAGAACGTCCACCATGATGCACTTGGTCAAAAAGGGCGTATGCGTTTTTTCCTGAATATATTCAGGAAAAAACGCATACGCCCTTTTTGGCCAACCAAGCAAGCTTTCAAAGGAAATCTGCACTACAATGAAGTCTCACTTCCCCACGGTCAAAAGGGCCATCTGAAAAAAGTGTAAAATCCAGAAAGGCAAGACAGGCCATGGAGAACTGGGAGCCTTGTTATGCTGATGGGCAGGATGTAAATTGCCAACAGACACTTGGGAGAAGTGTATGGTGTTTCCTGAAACATCTAAAAAACAAAGCAACAGAGCCTAGGGCACTTCCACTTATGGTCCTATAGCTTAGGGAAATTAAAATCAAAAAGACACAGCCACCCCAAAGTTTGGGACGCCTCTGTTTACAAGAACCTCGTTTACAGTACAAGTTCAACATCGCAGAAAGTGAAAAATGGATAAACAAGTTGTGGTATTTACTTACAAAGCAATATCACTCAGCAATGAAATCTCTGTCATCAGGCCCTTAGCAGCACAATGAGTGGATTCAGGTATGATGATTCTAACTGAAATAAGTCACACAGAAAAATAAACATCATAAGATATCAGTAATGCACAGAATGTAAACTTGGCTACACAGGAACTGAATTACAGAACAGAACAGGGTCTCAAATTTAGAAAACCAACTTATGCTTGCTTAAGGGGAAAGGTGAGTTGGGGTGCTGCATAAAACCAGAGATCGAAATGAGCACAGATGAAGTTCCTTAAGCCAAATATGGAATAGACAAGAGCTACTCCTTGCTCAATGAAATGGACTCAACACCGCATATTAAACGCCTAAGAATGTACCTGACTAGTAAGTATCTTAAAACCTATGGATTGCTATGTCTCCGAAAGAGAATCAAGCATGTGTACAGGGGCATAAACGCAGCAGTGATAAGATTGGAGAGGTTCGGTGAGCAAATGAAGACCCTTTGAAGTCATATTGCATGGTACCCATTCCATGGGTTTCAACTACCCAGGTTTAAGGCATTCTTCCTTCAGCTAAAACATGCATGTGGAACCTAGAGTATGATCAACCATGTGATCAGGAGACGTGTTCAAATGTGTCTCAGTTTTCGTACCCTGGTGCTCGGGTGCAACATTCCAGACACTTTACTAACACTCTCCCGACTTGGAGAGTCAGTCCCTTTAACCTCCTGTTTGGCCCAGTTTGCAATTTCTGCGGAAGATGAACAGGAATAGCGAGAACCAATGAGCGACTAGCTGGAGGTGTCTGGATGGGCAAATTTAACTCTCATTTCCAACCAGGAAGAGGAATTAACCAAAGGCTCAGCGTGCCGTGCCGGAACAAGATTAGGGCCTGAAGCCATCCAGCGGTGTTGCGGCCAGGTCACAAGAAAGCAAGTTGAAGAAAGGAGCTCAGGGGCACTGTAATTCACAAACCTGCAGAGTTATAAATGACAGCTATCGTCCAAAAATATACTGAAGTAAGGCTGCCAAGAGGACTTGAAAGCGGGGCAGAATTGCAGGAAACCGATTTCAGGAGGTAGACTGGAATTGCATTGAAAGCATAGGAAAAGAGGCAGAACGTCCACAATGATGCACTTGGCCAAAAAGGGCGTATGCGTTTTTTCCTGAATATATTCAGGAAAAAACGCATACGCCCTTTTTGGCCAACCAAGCAAACTTGCAAAGGAAATCTGCACTACAATGAAGTCTCACTTCCCCCCAGTCAAAAGGACCATCTGAAAAAAGTGTAAAATCCAGAAAGGCAGGACAGGCCATGGAGAACTGGGAGCCTTGTTATGCTGATGGGCGGGATGTAAATTGCCAACAGACACTCTGGAGAAGTGTATGGTGTTTCCTGAAACATCTAAAAAACAAAGCAACAGAGCCTAGGGCACTTCCACTTATGGTCCTATAGCTTAGGGAAATTAAAATCAAAAAGACACAGCCACCCCAATGTTTGGGACGGCTCTTTTTACAAGAACCTCATTTACGGTACAAGTTCAATATCGCAGAAAGTGAAAAATGGATAAAGACGTTGTGGTACTTACATACAATGTAGTATCACTCAGCAATGAAATCTATGTCATCAGGCCCGTAGCAGCATAATGAGTGGATTCAGGTACGATGATTCTAACCGAAATAAGTCACACAGAAAAAGAAACATCATAAGATATCACTAATACACGGAATGTAAACTTGGCTACACAGGAACTGAATTACAAAACAGAACAGGGTCTCAAATTTAGAAAACCAACTTATGCTGGCTTAAGGGTAAAAGTGAGTTGGGGTGCTGCATAAAACCAGAGATTGAAATGAGCACAGATAAAGTTCCTTAAGCCAAATATGGAATAGACAAGAGCTACTCCTTTCTCAACGAAATGGACTCAACACCGCATATTAAATGCCTAAGAATGTACCTGACTAGTAAGTATCTTAAAACCTATGGATTGCTATGTCTCCGAAAGAGAATCAAGCATGTGTACAGGGGCATAAACGCAGCAGTGATAGGATTGGAGAGGTTCGGTGAGCAAATGAAGACCCTTTGAAGTCATATTGCATGGTACCCATTACACGGGTCTCAACTCTCCAGGTTTAAGGTATTCTTCCTTCAGCTAAAACATGCATGTGGAACCCAGAGTATGATCAACCGTGTGAATGGGAGACGTGTTCAAATATGTCTCAGTTTTCCTCCCCTGGTACTCGGGTGCAACATTCCACACGCTTTACTAACACTCTCCCCACTTGGAGAGTCAGCGCCTTTAACCTCCTGTATGGCCCAGTTTGCAATTTCTGCGGAAGATGAACAGGAATAGCGAGAACCAATCAGAGACTAGCTGGAGGTGTCTGGACGGGCAAATTTAACTCTCATTTCCCACCAGGAAGAGGAATTAACCAAAAGCTCAGCGTGCCGTGCCAGAACCAGATTAGGGCCTGAAGCCATCCTGCGGTGTTGCGGCCAGGTCACAAGAAAGCGAGTGGAAGAAAGGAGCTCAGGGGCACTGTAATTCACAAACCTGCAGAGTTATAAATGACAGCTATCGTCCAAATATATACTGAAGTAAGGCTGCCAAGGGGACTTGAAAGCGGGGCAGAATTGCAGGAAACCGATTTCAGGAGGTAGACTGGAATTGCATTGAAAGCATAGGAAAAGAGGCAGAACGTCCACAATGATGCACTTGGCCAAAAAGGGCGTATGCGTTTTTTCCTGAATATATTCAGGAAAAAACGCATACGCCCTTTTTGGCCAACCAAGCAAACTTGCAAAGGAAATCTGCACTACAATGAAGTCTCACTTCCCCTGGTCAAAAGGGCCATCTGAAAAAAGTGTAAAATCCAGAAAGGCAGGACAGGCCATGGAGAACTGGGAGCCTTGTTATGCTGATGGGCGGGATGTAAATTGCCAACAGACACTCGGGAGAAGTGTATGGTGTTTCCTGAAACATCTAAAAAACAAAGCAACAGAGCCTAGGGCACTTCTACTTATGGTCCTATAGCTTAGGGAAATTAAAATCAAAAAGACACAGCCACCCCAAAGTTTGGGACGCCTCTGTTTACAAGAACCTCGTTTACCGTACAAGTTCAATATCACAGAAAGTGAAAAATGGATAAAGAACTTGTGGTACTTACGTACAATGCAGTATCACTCAGCAATGAAATCTATGTCATCAGGCCCGTAGCAGCATAATGCGTGGATTCAGGTACGATGATTCTAACTGAGATAAGTCACACAGAAAAAGAAACATCATAAGATATCAGTAATACACGGAATGTAAACTTGGCTACACAGGAACTGAATTACAGAACAGAACAGGGTCTCAAATTCAGAAAACCAACTTATGCTTGCTTAAGGGGAAAGGTGAGTTGGGGTGCTGCATAAAACCAGAGATTGAAATGAGCACAGATAAAGTTCCTTAAGCCAAATATGGAATAGACAAGAGCTACTCCTTGCTCAACGAAATGGACTCAACACCCCATATTAAACGCCTAAGAATGTACCTGACTAGTAAGTATCTTAAAACCTATGGATTGCTATGTCTCCGAAAGAGAATGAATCCAGTGCACAGGGGCATAAACACAGCAGTGATAGGATTGGAGAGGTTCGCTGAGCAAATGAAGACCCTTTGAAGTCATATTGCATGGTACCCATTACATGGGTCTCAACTCTCCAGGTTTAAGGTATTCTTCCTTCAGCTAAAACATGCATGTGGATCCCATAGTATGATCAACCATGTGAACGGGAGACGTGTTCAAATATGTCTCAGTTTTCCTCCCCTGGTACTCGGGCGCAACATTCCAGACGCTTTACTAACACTCTCCCCACTTGGAGAGTCAGCGCCTTTAAACTCCTGTTTGGCCTATTTTGCAATTTCTGTGGAAGATGAACAGGAATAGGGAGAACCAATGAGAGACTAGCTGGAGGTGTCTGGACGGGCAAATTTAACTCTCATTTCCCACCAGGAAGAGGAAATAACCAAAGGCTCAGCGTGCCATGCCGAAACAATATTAGGGCCTGAAGCCATCCTGCGGTGTTGCGGCCAGCTCAAAAGAAAGCGAGTTGAAGAAAGGAGCTCAGGGGCACTGTAATTCACAAACCTGCAGAGTTATAAATGACAGCTATCGTCCAAAAATAGACTGAAGTAAGGCTGCCAAGAGGACTTGAAAGCGGGGCAGAATTGCAGGAAACCGATTTCAGGAGGTAGACTGGAATTGCATTGAAAGCATAGGAAAAGAGGCAGAACGTCCACAATGATGCACTTGGCCAAAAAGGGCGTATGCGTTTTTTCCTGAATATATTCAGGAAAAAACGCATACGCCCTTTTTGGCCAACCAAGCAAGCTTGCAAAGGAAATCTGCACTACAATGAAGTCTCACTTCCCCCCGGTCAAAAGGGCCATCTGAAAAAAGTGTAAAATCCAGAAAGGCAGGACAGGCCATGGAGAACTGGGAGCCTTGTTATGCTGATGGGCGGGATGTAAATTGCCAACAGACACTCGGGAGAAGTGTATGGTGTTTCCTGAAACATCTAAAAAACAAAGCAACAGAGCCTAGGGCACTGCCACTTATGGTCCTATAGCTTAGGGAAATTAAAATCAAAAAGACACAGCCACCCCAAAGTTTGGGACGCCTCTGTTTACAAGAACCTCGGTTACCGTACAAGTTCAATATCACAGAAAGTGAAAAATGGATAAAGAACTTGTGGTACTTACGTACAATGCAGTATCACTCAGCAATGAAATCTATGTCATCAGGCCCGTAGCAGCATAATGAGTGGATTCAGGTACGATGATTCTAACTGAAATAAGTCACACAGAAAAAGAAACATCATAAGATATCACTAATACACGGAATGTAAACTTGGCTACACAGGAACTGAATTCCAAAACAGAACAGGGTCTCAAATTTAGAAAAGCAACTTATGCTTGCTTAAGGGGAAAGGTGAGTTGGGGTGCTGCATAAAACCAGAGATTGAAATGAGCACAGATAAAGTTCCTTAAGCTAAATATGGAATAGACAAGAGCTACTCCTTGCTCAAAGAAATGGACTCAACACCCCATATTAAACGCCTAAGAATGTACCTGACTAGTAAGTATCTTAAAACCTATGGATTACTATGTCTCCAAAAGAGAATCAAGTGTGTGTACAGGGGCATAAACGCAGCAGTGATAGGATTGGAGAGGTTCGGTGAGCAAATGAAGACCCTTTGAAGTCATATTGCATGGTACCCATTCCACGGGTTTCAACTACCCAGGTTTAAGGTATTCTTCCTTCAGCTAAAACATGCATGTGGAACCCAGAGTATGATCCACCCTAACCCTTCCCCGAAGCCTTACCCTAACCCATTCCCTAGTACTAACCCGTACGCTAACACTAACCCATGCCCTCACACGTACGCTCACCCTAAACCGTTTTCGTACCCGCACCTGGACCCTAAAACGTACTCAAACCCTAACCCTAACCCTAGCCCGAACCCTAACTCTAACACTTTCCCAGAGCCTTCCCCTCACCCGTCACCTAATCCTAACCCGAACACTAACACTAAACCGTGCCCTCACACGTACGCTCCCCCTAAACCATTGTCATACGCTCATCTGGACCCTAAACCGTCCCCATAACCTACCCCTAACCCTAGACCGAACCCTAACCCTAACCCTTCCCCGAAGCCTTCCCCTCACACGTCCCCTAATCCTAACCCGTACGCTAACACTAACCCGTGCCCTCACACGCACGCTCCCCCTGAAACGATGTCATACCCTCACCTGGACCCTAAACCGTCCCCGTTCCGTAACCCTAAACTTACCCCGAACCCTAACCCTAACCCTTCCCCGGAGCCTTCCCTTCACCCGTCCCCTAATCCTAACCCGTATGCAAACAGTAACCCGTGCTCTCACACGTACGCTCCACCTAAACCGTTGTCATACCCTCACCTGGACCTTAAACCGTCCCCGTCCCCTAACCCTAAGTCTAGCCTGAACCCTAACCCTCTTTCCCGAAGCCTTCCCCTCACCCGTCCCCTAATCCTAAGTCGTACGCTAACATTTACCCATTCCCTCACACGTACGCTCCCCCTAAACCGTTGTCGAACGCTCACCTGGACCCTAAACCGTCCCCGTCCCCTAACGCTAACCCTAGCCCGAACACTAACCCTAACCCTTCCCCGAAGCTTTCCCCTCTCACGTCCCCTAATCCTAACCCGTACGCTAACACTAACCCATGCCCTCACACGTACCCTCCCCCTAAACCATTGTCGTAACCTGACCTGGACCCTAAACCATCCCCGTACCCTAACCTTAACCCTAGCCCGAACCCTAACCCTAACCCTTCCCTGAAGCCTTCCCCTCACCCGTCCCCTAATCCTAACCCGTATGCTAACACTATCCCGAGCCCTCACATGAACACTCCCCCTAAACCGTAGTCGTACCCTAACCTGGACCCTAAACCGTCCCCGTCCCCTAATCCTAACCCTAGCCCGAACCCTAACCCTAACCCTTCCCCGAAGCCTTCCCCTCACCCGTCCCCGAATCCTAACCCGTACGCTAACACTAACCTGTGCCCTCACACGTACGCTCCCCCTAATCCGTTGTCGTACCCTCACCTGGACCCTAATCTGTCCCCGTTCCCGTCCCCTAACCCTAGCCCGAACCCTAATCCTAACCCTTCCCCGAAGCCTTCCCCTCACCCGTCCCCTAATCCTAACCCGTACGCTAACACTAACCTGTGCTCTCACACGTACGCTCCCCCTAAACCGTTGTCGTACCCTCAACTGGACCCTAAACCGTACCCTTCCCCTAACCCTAACCCTATCCCGAACCCTAACACTAAGCCTTCCCCGAAGCCTTCCCCTCATCTGTCCCCTAATCCTAACCCGTACTCTAACACTAACCCGTGCCCTCACACGTACGCTCCCCCTAAACCGTTGTCATACACTCACCTGGACCCTAAACCGTCCCCATCCCGTAACCCTAAACCTAGCCGGAACCCTAACCCTAACCCTTCCCAGGAGCCTTCCCCTCACCTGTCCCCCAATCCAAACCCGTACTCTAACACTAACCCGTGCCCTCACACGTACGCTCCCCCTAAACAGTTGTCGTACACTCACCTGGACCCTAAACCGTCCCCGTCCCCTAACACTAACCCTAGCCCGAACCCTAACCCTAACCCTTCCCCGAAGCCTGACCCTCACCCGTCCCCTAATCCTAACCCGTACGCTAACACTAACCCGCGCCCTCACACCTACGCTCCCCCAATTCGTTGCCGTACCCTCCCATGGACCCTAAACCGTCCCCATCCCCTAACCCTAACCCTAGCCCGAACCCTAACCCTAACACTTCCCCGAAGCCTGACCCTCACCCGAAACCTAATCCTAACCAGTACGCTAACACTAACCCGCGCCCTCACACATACGCTCCCCGTAAAGCATTGTCGTACCCTCCCCTGGACCCTAAACCGTCCCCGTCCCCTAACCCTAACCCTAGCCCGAACCTTAACCCTAACCCTTCCCTGAAGCCTGACCCTCACCCGTCCCCTAATCCTAACCCGTACGCTAACACTAACCCGTGCCCTCACACGTACGCTCCCCCTAAAGCGTTGTCGTACCCTCCCCTGGACCCTAAACCGTCCCCGTCCCCTAGCACTATCCCTAGGCCGAACCCTAACCCTAACACTTCCCCGAAGCCTGACACTCACCCGTCCCCTAATCCTAACCCGTACGCTAACACTAACCCGCGCCCTCACACGTACGCTCCCCCTAAAGCGTTGTCGTACCCTCCCATGGACCCTAAACCGTCCCCGTCCCCTAACCCTAACCCTAGCCCGAACCCTAACCCTAACCCTTCCCCGAAGCCTGACCCCCACTCGTCCCCTTATGCTAACCCATAAGCGAACACTAACCCGCGCCCTCACACCTACGCTCCCCCAATTCGTTGCCGTACCCTCCCATGGACCCTAAACCGTCCCCGTCCCCTAACCCTAACCCTAGCCCGAACCCTAACCCTAACCCTTCCCCGAAGCCTGACCCTCACGCGAAACCTAATCCTAACCAGTACGCTAACACTAACCTGCGCCCTCACACGTACGCTCCCCCTAAAGCGTTGTCGTACCCTCCCCTGGACCCTAAACCGTCGCCGTCCCCTAACCCTAACCCTAGCCCGAACCCTAACACTAAGCATTTCCCGAAGCCTTCCCCTCATATGTCTCCTAATCCTAACCCGTACTCTAACACTAACCCGTGCCCTCACACGTACGCTCCCCCTAAACCGTTGTCATACACTCACCTGGACCCTAAACCATCCCCATCCCGTAACCCTAACCCAGCTGGAACCCTAACCCAAAACCTTCCCTGGAGCCTTCCACTCAGCCGTCCCCTAATCCGAACCCGTACACTAACACTAACCCGTGCCCTCACACGTACCCTCCCCCTAAACCGTTGTCGTAACCTGACCTGGACCCTAAACCGTCCCCGTACCCTAACCTTAACCCTAGCCCGAACCCTAACCCTAACCCTTCCCTGAAGCCTTCCCCTCACCCGTCCCCTAATCCTAACCCGTATGCTAACACTATCCCGAGCCCTCACACGAACACTCCCCCTAAACCGTAGTCGTACCCTAACCTGGACCCTAAACCGTCCCCGTCCCCTAACCCTAACCCTACCAGAACCCTAACCCTAACCCTTCCCCTAAGCCTGACCCTCACCCGTCCCCTAATCCTAACCCGTACGCTAACACTAACCCGTGCCCTCACACGTATGCTCCCCCTAAAGCGTTGTCGTACCCTCCCCTGGACCCTAAACCGTCCCCGTCCCCTAACCCTAACCCTACCAGAACCCTAACCCTAACCCTTCCCCTAAGCCTGACCCTCACCCGTCCCCTAATCCTAACCCGTTCGCTAACACTAACCCGGGCCCTCACACGTACGCTCCCCCTAAAGCGTTGTCGTACCCTCCCCTGGACCCTAAACCGTCCCCGTCCCCTAACCCTAACCCTAGCCCGAACCCTAACCCTAACACTTCCCCGAAGCCTGACCCTCACCCGTCCCCTAATCCTAACCCGTACGCTAACACTAACCCGCGCCCTCACACGTAACCTCCCCCTAAAGCGTTGTCGTACCCTCCCCTGGACCCTAAACCGTCCCCGTCCCCTAACCCTAACCCTAGCCCGAACCCTAATCCTAACCCTTCCCCGAAGCCTGACACTAACCCGTCCCCTAATCCTAACCCGTACGCGAACACTAACCCGCGCCCTCACACGTACGCTCCCCGTAAAGCGTTGTCGTACCCTCCCCTGGACGCTAAACCGTCCCCGTCCCCTAACCCTAAACCTAGCCCGAACCCTAACCCTAAACCTTCCCCGAAGCCTGACCCTCACCCGTCCCCTAATCCTAACCCGTAAGCGAACACTAACACGCGCCCTCACACCTACGCTCCCCCAATTCGTTGCCGTACCCTCCCATGGACCCTAAACCGTCCCCGTCCCCTAACCCTAACCCTAGCCCGAACCCTAACCCTAACCCTTCCCCGAAGCCTGACCCCCACCCGTCCCCTAATCCTAACCCGTAAGCGAACACTAACACGCGCCCTCATACCTACGCTCCCCCAATTCGTTGCCGTACCCTCCCATGGACCCTAAACCGTCCCCGTCCCCTAACCCTAACCCTAGCCCGAACCCTAACCCTAACCCTTCCCCGAAGCCTGACCCTCACGCGAAACCTAATCCTAACCAGTACGCTAACACTAACCCGCGCCCTCACACGTACGCTCCCCCTAAAGCGTTGTCGTACCCTCCCCTGGACCCTAAAGTGTCGCCGTCCCCTAACCCTAACCCTAGCCCGAACCCTAACACTAAGCATTTCCCGAAGCCTTCCCCTCATCTGTCTCCTAATCCTAACCCGTACTCTAACACTAACCCGTGCCCTCACACGTACGCTCCCCCTAAACCGTTGTCATACACTCACCTGGACCCTAAACCGTCCCCATCCCGTAACCCTAACCCAGCCGGAACCCTAACCCAAAACCGTCCCTGGAGCCTTCCACTCAGCCGTCCCCTAATCCAAACCCGTACGCTAACATAAATCGTGCCCTCACACGTATGCTCCCCCTAAACAGTTGTCGTACCCTCACCTGGACCATAAACCGTCCCCGTCCCCTAACAATAACCCTAGCCCGAACCCTAACACTAAACCTTCCCCGAAGCCTTCCTCTCACCCGTCCTCTATTACTAAGCCGTACACTAACACTAACCCGTGCCCTCACACGTACGCTCCCCCTAAAACGTTGTTGTACAATCACCTGGACCCTAAACAGTCCCCGTCCCCTAACACTAACCCTAGCCCGAACCGTAACCCTAACTCTTCCCCGAAGCCTTCCCCTCACCCGTGCCCTAATCCTAAGCCGTTTGCTAACACTAACCCGTGCCCTCACAAGTACGCACCCCCTAAACGGTTGTCGTACCCTCACCTGGACCCTAAACCATCCCCGTCCCCTAACCCTAACCCTAGCCCGAACCCTAACCCTAACCCTTCCCCGAAGCCTTACTTTCACCCGTCCCCTAATCCTAACCTGTACACTAACACTAACAATTGCCCTCACACGTACGCTCCCCCTAAACCGTTGTCGTACCCTCACCTGGACCCTAAACCGTCCTTGTCCCCTAACGCTAACCCTAGACCGAACCCTAACCCTAACCCTTCTCCGAAGCCCTCCCCTCACCCGTCCCCTAATCCGAACCCGTACACTAACACTAACCCGTGCCCTCACACGTACGCTCCCCGTGAACCATTGTCGTAACCTCACCTGGACCCTAAACCGTCCCCGTCCCCTAACCCTAACCCTAGCCCGAAACCTAAACCTAACCATTCCCCGAAGCCTTCCCCTCACCCGTCCCCTAATCCTAACACATATGCTAACACTAAACCGTGCCCTCACATGTACGCACCCCCTAAACCGTTGTGGTACATTCACCTGGACCCTAAACCATCCCCGTCCCCTAACCCTAACCCTAGCCCGAACCCTAACCCTAACACTTCCCTGAACCCTTCCCCTCACCCATCCCCTAATCATAACCCGTACACTAACACTAAACCGTGCCCTCACAGGTATACTCCTGTTAAACTGTTGTCGTACCCTCACCTGGACCCTAAAGCGTCCCCGTCCCCTAACCCTAACCCTAACCCGAACCCTAACCCTAACACTTCCCCAAAGACTTCCCCTCACCCGTCCTCTAATCCTAACCCGTACGCTAACACTAACCCATGCCTTCAAACGTACGCTCCCCCTAAACTGTTGTCGTACACTCACCTGACCCTAAACCGTCCCCGTCCCCTAACCCTAACCCTAGCCCGAACCCTAAACCTAACACTTCCCCAAAGACTTCCCCTCACCCGTCCCCTAATCCTAACCCGTACGCTAACACTAACCCGGGCCCTCACACGTACGCTCCCCCTAAAGCATTGTCGTACCATCCCCTGGACCCTAAACCGTCCCCGTCCCCTAACCCTAACCCTAGCCCGAACCCTAACCCTAAACCTTCCCCGAAGCCTGACCCTCACACGTCCCCTAATCCTAACCCGTACGCTAACACTAACCCGCACCCTCTCACGCACGCTCCCCCTAAAGCATTGTCGTACCCTCCCCTGGACCCTAAACCGTCCCCGTCCCCTATCACTAACCCTATCCCGAACCCTAACCCTAACACTTCCCCGAAGCCTGACGCTCACCCGTCCCCTAATCCTAACCCGTAAGCGAACACTAACCCGCACACTCACAACTACGCTCCCCCAAATCGTTGCCGTACCCTCTCATGGACCCTAAACCGTTCCCGTCCCCTAACCCTAACCCTAGCCTGAACCCTAACCCTAACCCTTCCCCGAAGCCTGACCCTCACCCGTCCCCTAATCCTAACCCGTAGGCTAACACTAACCCGTGCCCTCACACGTACGCTCCCCCTAAAGCGTTGTCGTACCCTCACCTGGACCCTAAACCGTCCCCGTCCCCTAACCCTAACCCTACCAGAACCCTAACCCTAACCCTTCCCCGAAGCCTGACCCTCACCCGTCCCCTAATCCTAACCCGTACGCTCACACTAACCCGCACCCTCACACGTACGCTCCACCTAAAGCGTTGCTGTACCCTCCCCTGGACCCTAAACCGTCCCCGTCCCCTACCCTAACCCTAGCCCGAACCCTAACCCTAACCCTTCCCCAAAGCCTGACACTCACCCGTCCCCTAATCCTAACCCGTACGTGAACACTAACCCGCTCCCTCACACGTACGCTCCCCCTAAAGCGTTGTCGCACCCTCCCCTGGACCCTAAACCGTCCCCGTCCCCTAACCCTAACCCTAGCCCGTACCCTAACCCTAATCCTTCCCCGAAGCCTGACACTCACCCGTCCCCTAATCCTAACCCATACGCGAACACTAACCCGCGCCCTCACACGTACACGCCCCCTAAAGCGTTGCCGTACCCTCCCCTGGACCCTAAACAGTCCCCGTCCCCTAACCCTAACCCTAGCCCGAACCCTAACCCTAACCCTTCCCCGAAGCCTGACCCTCACCCGTCCCATAATCCTAACCCGTACGCTTACACTAACCCGCGCCCTCACACGTACGCTTCCCCTAAAGCGTTGTCATACCCTCCCCTGGACCCTAAACCGTCCCCGTCTCCTAACCTTAACCCTAGCCCGAACCCTAACCCTAACCCTTCCCCGAAGCCTGACCCTCACCCGTCCCCTAATCCTAACCCGTACGCGAACACTAACCCGCGCCCTCACATGTACACTCCCCCTAAAGCGTTGTCGTACCCTCCCCTGGATCCTAAACCGTCCCCGTCCCCTAACCCTAACCCTAGCCCGAACCCTAACCCTAACCCTTCCCTGAAGCCTGACCCTCACCCGTCCCCTAATCATAACCCGTACGCTAACACTAACATGCGCCCTCACACGTACGCTCCCCCTAAAGCGTTTTCGTACCCTCCCCTGGACCCTAAACCGTCCCCATCCCCTAACCCTAACCCTAGCCCGAACCCTAACCCTAAAATTTCCCCGAAGCCTCACCCTCACCCGTCCCCTAATCCTAACCCGTACGCTAACACTAACCCGCGCCCTCACACGTACGCTCCCCCTAAAGCGTTGTCGTACACTCCCCTGCACCCTAAACCGTCCACGTCCCCTAATCCTAACCCTAGCCCGAACCCTAACCCTAACACTTCCCCGAAGCCTGACCCCCACCCGTCCCCTAGTCCTAACCCGTAAGCGAAAACTAACCCGCGCCCTCACACCTACGCTCCCCCAATTCGTTGCCGTACCCTCCCATGGACCCTAAACCGTCCCCGTCCCCTAACACTAACCCTAGCCCGAACCCTAACCCTAACCCTTCCCCGAAGCCTGACCCTCACCCGAAACCTAATCCTACCAGTACGCTAACACTAACCCGCGCCCTCAGACGTACGCTCCCCCTAAAGCGTTGTCGTACCCTCCCCTGGACCCTAAACCGTCCCCGTCCCCTAACCCTAAGCCTAGCCCGAACCCTAACCCTAACCCTTCCCCGAAGCCTGACCCTCAACCGTCCCCTAATCCTATCCCGTACGCGAACACTAACCCGCGCCCCCACACGTACGCTCCCCCTAAAGCGTTGTTGTACCCGCCCCTGGACCCTATACCGTCCCCGTCCCCTAACCCTAACCCTAGCCTGAACCCTAACCCTAACCCTTCCCCGAAGCCTGACCCTCACCCGTCCCCTAAATCTAACCCGTACGCTAACACTAACCCGCGCCCTCACACGTACGCTCCCCCTAAAGCATTGTCGTACCCTCCCCTGGACCCTAAACCGTCCCCGTCCCCTAACACTAACCCTAGCCCGAACCCTAACCCTAAACCTTCCCCGAAGCCTGACCCTCACCCGTCCCCTAATCCTAACCCGTACGCTAACACTAACCTGCGCCCTCACACTTACGCTCCCCCTAAAGCGTTGTCGTACCCTCCCCTGGACTCTAAACCGTCCCCGTCCCCTAAGCCTAACCCTAGCCCGAACCCTAACCCTAACCCTTCCCCGAAGCCTGACCCCCACCCGTCCCCTAATCCTAACCCGTAAGCGAAAACAAACCCGCGCCCTCACAGCTACGCTCCCCCAATTCGTTGCCGTACCCTCCCATGGACCCTAAACCGTCCCCGTCCCCTAACCCTAACCCTAGCCCGAACCCTAACCCTAACCCTTTCCCGAAGCCTGACCCTCACCCGAAACCTAATCCTAACCAGTACGCTAACACTAACCCGCGCCCTCAGACGTACGCTCCCCGTAAAGCATTGTCGTACCCTCCCCTGGACGCTAAACCGTCCCCGTCCTCTAACACTAACCCTAGCCCGAACCCTAACCCTAACCCTTCCCCGAAGCCTGACCCTCACCCGTCCCCTAATCCTAACCCGTACGCTAACACTGACCCGCGCCCTCACACGTACGCTCCCCCTAAAGCGTTCCCGTACCCTACCCTGGACCCTAAATCGTCCCCGTCCCCTAACCCTAACCCTAGCCCGAACCCTAACCCTGAGACTTCACCGAAGCCTGACCCTCACCCGTCCCCTAATCCTAACACGTACGCTAACACTAACCCGCGCCCTCACACGTACGCTCCCCATAAAGCGTTGTCGTACCCTCCCCTGGACCCTAAACCGTCCCCGTCCCCTAACACTAACCCTAGCCCGAACCCTAACCCTAACCCTTCCCCGAAGCCTGACCCTCACCCGTCCCCTAATCCTAAGCCGTACGCTAACACTAACCCGCGCCCTCACACGTACGCTCCCCCTAAAACGTTGCTGTACCCTCACCTGGACCCTAAACCGTCCACGTCCCCTTACCGTAACCCTAGCCCGAACCCTAACCCTAACACTTCCACGAAGCCTGACCCTCACCCGTCCCCTAATCCTAACCCGTACGCTAACAGTAACCCGTGCCCTCACACGTACGCTCCCCCTAAAGCATTTTCGTACCCTCCTCTGGTCCCTAAACCGTCCCCGTCCCCTAACCCTAACCCTAGCCCGAACCCTAACCCTAACCCTTCCCCGAAGCCTGACCCTCACCCGTCCCCTAATCCTAACCCGTACACTAACACTAACCCGCGCCCACACACGCGCGCTCCCCCTAAAGCCTTGCCGTACCCTCACTTGGACCCTAAACCATCCCCGTCCCGTAACCATAACCCTACCCCGAACCCTAACCCTTACCCTTCCCCGAAGCCTGACCCTCACCCGTCCCCTAATCCTAACCCGTACGCTAACACTAACCCACGCCCTCACACGCACGCTCCCCCTAAAGCGTTGCCGTACCCTCTCCAGGACCCTAAACCGTCCCGGTACCCAAACCCTAAACCTAGCCCGAACCCTAACCCTAACCCTTCCCCGAAGCCTGACCCTCACCCGTACCCTAATCCTAACCCGTACGCCTAACAATAACCCACGCCCTCACACGTACGCTCCCCCTAAAGCGTTGTTGTACCCTCCCCTGGACCCTAAATCGTCCCCGTCCCCTAACCCTAACCCTAGCCCGAACCCTAACCGTAACACTTCCCTGAAGCCTGACCCTCACCCGTCCCCTAATCCTAACCCGTACGCCAACACTAACCCTCTCCCCCACACGCACGCTCCCCCTACAGCGTTGCCATACCCTCACCTGGACCCTAAACCGTCCCCGTCCCCTAACCCTAACCAGAGTCCGAACCCTAAACCTAACACTTCCCCGAAGCCTGACCCTCACCTGTCCCCTAATCCTAACCCGTACGCTAACACTAACCCGCGCCTTCACACGCACGCTCCCCCTAAAGCGTTGCCGTACCCTCCCCTGGACCCTAAACTGTTCCCGTCCCCTAACCCTAACCTTAGCCCAAACCCGAACCCTAAACCTTCCCCGAAGCCTGACCCTAAACCATCCCCTAATCCTAACCCGTACGCTAACACTAACCCGCGCCCTCACACGCATGCTCCCCCTAAAGCATTGCCGTACCCTCACCTGGACCCTAAACCGTCCCCGTCCCCTAACCCTAACCCTAGCCCGAACCCTAACCCTGAAGCTTCCCTGAAGCCTGACCCTCACCCGTCCCCTAATCCTAACCCGTACGCTAACACTAACCCGCGCCCTCACACGCACGCTCCCCCTAAAGTGTTGCCGTACCCTCACCTGGACCCTAAACCGTCCCCTTCCCCTAACCCTAACCCTAGCCCGAACCCTAACCCTGACGCTCCCCAAAGCCTGACCCTCACCCGTCCCCTAATCCTAACCCGTACGCTAACACTAACCCGCGCCCTCTCACGCACGCTCCCTCTAAAGCGTTGCCGTACCCTCACCTGGACCCTAAACCGTCCCCGTCCCCTAACCCTAACCCTAGCCCGAACCCTAACCCTAACCCTTCCCTGACGCCAGACCCTCACCCGTCCCCTAATCCTAACCCGTACGCTAACACTAACCCACGCCCTCACACGCACGCTCCCCCTAAAGCGTTGCCGTACCCTCACCTGGACCCTAAACCGTCCCCGTCCCCTAACCCTAACCCTAGCCCGAACCCTAACCCTAACCCTTCCCCGAAGCCTGACCCTCACCCGTCCCCTAATCCTAACCCGTACGCTAACACTAACCCACGCCCTCACACGCACGCTCCCCCTAAAACGTTGCCGTACCCTCACCTGGACCCTAAACCGTCCCCGTCCCCTAACCCTAACCCTAGCCCGAACCCTAACCCTAACACTTCCCCGAAGCCTGACCCTCACCCGTCCCCTAATCCTAACCCGTACGCTAACACTAACACGCGCCCTCACACGCACGCTCCACCTAAAGCGTTGCCGTACCCTCACCTGGACCCTAAACCGTCCCCGTCCCCTAACCCTAACCCTAGCCCGAACCCTAACCCTAAAACTTCCCCGAAGCCTGACCCTCACACATCCCCTAATCCTAACCCGTACGCTAACACTAACCCGCGCCCTCACACGCACGCTCCCCCTAAAGCGTTGCCGTACCCTCACCTGGACCCTAAACCGTCCCCGTCCCCTAACCCTATCCCTAGCCCGAACCCTAAACCTAACCCATCCCCGAAGCCTGACCCTCACCCGACCCCTAATCCTAACCCGTACACTAACACTAATCTGCGCCCTCACACGCACGCTCCCCCTAAAGCGTTGCCGTACCCTCACCTGGACCCTAAACCGTCCCCGTCCCCTAACCCTAACCCTAGCCTGAACCCTCTCCCTAACCCTTCCCCGAAGCCTGACCCTCACCCGTCTCCTAATCCTAACCCGTACGCTAACACTAACCCGCGCCCTCACACGCACGCTCCCCCTAAAGCATTGCCGTACCCTCACCAGGACCCTAAACCGTCCCCGTCCGTAACCCTAACCCTAGCCCGAACCCTAACCCTAACCCTTCCCCGAAGCCTGACACTCACCCGTCCCCTAATCCTAACCTGTACGCTAACACTAACCCGCGCCCTCACACGCACGCTCCCCCTAAAGCGTTGCCGTACACTCACCTGGACCCTAAACTGCCCCCGTGCCCTAACCCTAACCCTAGCCCGAACCCTAACCCTGACGCTTCCCTGAAGACTGACCCTCACCCGTCCCCTAATCCTAACCCGTACGCTAACACTCACCTCCGCCCTCACACGCACGCTTCCCCTTAAGCGTTGCCGTACCCTCACCTGGATCCTAAACCGTCCCCGTCCCCTAACCCTAACCGTAGACCTAAACCTCTCCCTAACCCTTCCCCGAAGCCTGACCCTCACCCATCCCCTAATCCTAACCCGTACGCTAACACTAACCCGCGCCCTCACACGTACGCTCCCCCTAAAGCGTTGCCGTACCCTCACCTGGACCGTGAACAGTCCCCGTCCCCTAACCCTAACCAAGACCGAACCCTAACCCTAAACCTTCCCCGAAGCCTGACCCTCACCCGTCCCCGAATCCTCACCCGTACGCTAACACTAACCCGCGCCCTCACACGCACGCTCCCCCTAAAGCGTTGCCGTACCCTCACCTGGACCCTAAAACGTCCCCATCCCCTAACCCTAACCCTAGCCCGAACCCTAACCCTAACCCTTCCCCGAAGCCTGACACTCACCCGTCCCCTAATCCTAACCTGTACGCTAACACTAACCCACGCCCTCACACGCACGCTCCCCCTAAAGCGTTGCCGTACCCTCCCCTGGACCCTAAACCGTCCCCATCCCCTAACCCTAACCCTAGCCCGAACCCTAACCCTAACCCTTCCCCGAAGCCTGACCCTCACCCGTCCCCTAATCCTAACCCGTACGCTAACACTAACCCGCGCCCTCACACGCACGCTCCCCCTAAAGCGTTGCCGTACCCTCACCTGGACCCTAAACCGTCCCCTAACCCTAAACCTAAACCTACCCCGAACCCTAACCCTAACCCTTCCCCGGAGCCTGACCCTCACCCGTCCCCTAATCCTAACCCGTACGCTAACACTAACCCGTGCCCTCACACGCACGCTCCCCCTAAAGCGTTGCCGTACCCTCACCTGGATCCTAAACCGTCCCCGTCCCCTAACCCTAACCCTAGCCCGTACCCTAACCCAAACACTTCCCCGAAGCCTGACCCTCACCCGTCCCCTAATCCTAACCCGTACGCTAACACTAACCCACGCCCTCACATGCACGCTCCCCCTAAAGCGTTGCCATACCCTCACCTGGACCCTAAACCGTCCCCGTCCCCTAACCCTAACCAGAAACCTCTCCCTAACCCTTCCCCGAAGCCTGACCCTCACCCGTCCCCTAATCCTAACCCGTACGCTAACACTGACCCGCGCCCTCACACGCACGCTCCCCCTAAAGCGTTGCCGTACCCTCACCTGGACCCTAAACCGTCCCCTTCCCCTAAACCTAACCCTAGCCCGAACCCTAACCCTAACCCTTCCCCGAAGCCTGACCCTCACCCGTACCCTAATACTAACCCGTACGCTAACACTAACCCGCGCCCTCACACGCACGCTCCCCCTAAAGCGTTGCCGTACCCTCACCTGGACCCTAAGCCGTCCCCTTCCCCTAACCCTAACCCTAGCCCGAACCATAACCCTAACCCTTCCCCGAAGGCTGACCCTCACCCGTCCCCTAATCCTAATCCGTACGCTAACACTAACCCGCGCCCTCACACGCACGCTCCCCCTAAAGCGTTGCCGTACCCTCACCTGGATCCTAAACCGTCCCCGTCCCCTAACCCTAACCCTAGACCGAACCCTCTCCCTAACACTTCCCCCAAGCCTGACCCTCACCCATCCCCTAAGCCTAACCCGTACGATAACACTAACCCGCGCCCTCAAACGTACGGTCCCCCTAAAGCGTTGCCGTACCCTCACCTGGACCGTGAACAGTCCCCGTCCCCTAATCCTAACCAAGACCGAACCCTAACCCTAACCCTTCCCCGAAGCGTGATCCTCACCCGTCCCCGAATCCTCACCCGTACGCTAACACTAACCCACGCCCTCACACGCACGCTCCCCCTAAAGTGTTGCCGTACCCTCACCTTGACCCTAAGCCGTCCCCGTACCCTAACCCTAACCCTAGCCCGAACCCTAACCCTAACACTTTCCCGAAGCCTGACCCTCACCCGTCCCCTAATCCTAACCCGTACGCTAACACTAACCCACGCCCTCACACGCACGCTCCCCCTAAAGCGTTGCCGTACCCTCCCCTGGACCCTAAACCGTCCCCGTCCCCTAACCCTAACCCTAGCCCGAACCCTAACCCTAACCCTTCCCCGAAGCCTGACCCTCACCCGTCCACTAATCCTAACCCGTACTCTAACACTAACCCATGCTCTCACACGCACGCTCCCCCTAAAGCGTTGCCGTACCCTCACCTGGACCCTAAACCGTCCCCGACCCCTAACCCTAACCCTAGCCCGAACCCTAACCCTAACCCTTCCCCGAAGCCTGACACTCACCCGTCCCCTAATCCTAACCCGTACGCTAACACTAACCCACGCCCTCACACGCACGCTCCCCCTAAAGCGTTGCCGTACCCTCACCTGGATCCTAAACCGTCCCCGTCCCCTAACCCTAACCCTAGCCCGTACCCTAACCCTAACCCTTCCCCGAAGCCTGACCCTCACCCGTCCCCTAATCCTAACCCGTACGCTAACACGAACCCATGCCCTCACATGCACGCTCCCCCTAAAGCGTTGCCATACCCTCACCTGGACCCTAAACCGTCCCCGTCCCCTAACCCTAACCGGAAACCTCTCCCTAACCCTTCCCCGAAGCCTGACCCTCACCCGTCCCCTAATCCTAACCCGTACGCTAACACTGACCCGCGCCCTCACACGCACGCTCCCCCTAAAGCGTTGCCGTACCCTCACCTGGACCCTAAACCGTCCCCTTCCCCTAAACCTAACCCTAGCCCGAACCCTAACCCTAACCCTTCCCCGAAGCCTGACCCTCACCCGTCCCCTAATCCTGACCCGTACGCTAACACTAACCCGCGCCCTCACACGCACGCTCCTCCTAAAGTGTTGCCGTACCCTCACCTGGACCCTAAGCCGTCCCCTTCCCCTAACCCTAACCCTAGCCCGAACCATAACCCTAACCCTTCCCCGAAGCCTGACCCTTACCCGTCCCCTAATCCTAATCCGTACGCTAACACTAACCCGCGCCCTCACACGCACGCTCCCCCTAAAGCATTGCCGTACCCTCACCTGGACCCTAAACCGTCCCCGACCCCTAACCCTAACCCTAGCCCGAACTCTAACCCTAACACTTCCCCGAAGCCTGACCCTCACCCATCCCCTAATCCTAACCCGTACGCTAACACTAACCCACGCCCTCACACGCACGCTCCCCCTAAAGCGTTGCCGTACCCTCACCTGGACCCTAAACTGTCCCCGTCCCCTAACCCTAACCCTAGACCGAACCCTCTCCCTAACCCTTCCCCGAAGCCTGACCCTCACCCATCCCCTAATCCTAACCCGTACGCTAACACTAACCCGCGCCCTCACACGTACGCTCCCCCTAAAGCGTTGCCGTACCCTCACCTGGACCGTGAACAGTCCCCGTCCCCTAACCCTAACCAAGACCGAACCCTAACCCTAACCCTTCCCCGAAGCCTGACCCTCACCCGTCCCCGAATCCTCACCCGTACGCTAACACTAACCCACGCCCTCACACGCACGCTCCCCCTAAAGTGTTACCGTACCCTCACCTGGACCCTAAACCGTCCCCAACCCCTAACCCTAACCCTAGCCCGAACCCTAACCCTAACCCTTCCCCGAAGCCTGACCCTCACCCGTCCCCTAATCCTAACCCTTACGCTAACACTAACCCGCGCCCTCACACGCACGCTCGCCCTAAAGCGTTGCCGTACCCTCACCTGGATCCTAAACCGTCCCCGTCCCCTAACCCTAACCCTAGCCCGTACCCTAACCCTAACCCTTCCCCGAAGCCTGACCCTCACCCGTCCCCTAATCCTAACCCGTACGCTAACACTAACCCATGCCCTCACATGCACGCTCCCCCTAAAGCGTTGCCATACCCTCACCTGGACCCTAAACCGTCCCCGTCCCCTAACCCTGACCGGAAACCTCTCCCTAACCCTTCCCCGAAGCCTGACCCTCACCCGTCCCCTAATCCTAACCCATACGCTAACACTGACCCGCGCCCTCACACGCACGCTCCCCCTAAAGCGTTGCCGTACCCTCACCTGGACCCTAAACCGTCCCCTTCCCCTAAACCTAACCCTAGCCCGAACCCTAACCCTAACCCTTCCCCGAAGCCTGACCCTCACCCGTACCCTAATCCTAACCCGTACGCTAACACTAACCCGCGCCCTCACACGCACGCTCCCCCTAAAGCGTTGCCGTACCCTCACCTGGACCCTAAGCCGTCCCCTTCCCCTAACCCTAACCCTAGCCCGAACCATAACCCTAACCCGTCCCCGAAGCCTGACACTCACCCGTCCCCTAATCCTAACCCGTACGCTAAGACTAACCTGCGCCCTCACACGCACGCTCCCCCTAAAGCGTTGCCGTACCCTCACCTGGAACCTAAACTGTCCCCGTCCCCTAACCCTAACCCTAGCCCGAACCCTAACCCTAACCCTTCCCCGAAGCCTGACCCTCACCCGTCCCCTAATCCTAACCCGTACGCTAACACTAACCCACGCCCTCACACGCACGCTCCCCCTAAAGCGTTGCCGTACCCTCACCTGGACCCTAAACCGTTCCCGTCCCCTAACCCTAACCCTAGTCCGAACCCTAACCCTAACACTTCCCCGAAGCCTGACCCTCAAACGTCCCCTAATCCTAACCCGTACGCTAACACTAACCCGTGCCCTCACACGCACGCTCCCCCTAAAGCGTTGCCGTACCCTCACCTGGACCCTAAACCGTCCCCGTCCGTAACCCTAACCCTAGCCCGAACCCTAACCCTAACCCTTCCCCGAAGCCTGACACTCACCCGTCCCCTAATCCTAACCCTTACGCTAACACTAACCCGCGCCCTCACACGCACGCTCCCCCTAAAGCGTTGCCGTACCCTCACCTGGACCCTAAACTGCCCCCGTGCCCTAACCCTGTCCTAGCCCAAACCCTAACCCTGACGCTTCCCTGAAGCCTGACCCTCACCCGTCCCCTAATCCTAACCCGTACGCTAACACTAACCCGCGCCCTCACACGTACGCTCCCCCTAAAGCGTTGCCGTACCCTCACCTGGACCGTGAACAGTCCCCATCCCCTAAACCTAACCAAGACCGAACCCTAACCCTAACCCTTCCCCGAAGCCTGACCCTCACCCGTCCCCGAATCCTCACCCGTACGCTAACACTAACCCACGCCCTCACACGCACGCTCCCCCTAAAGTGTTGCCGTACCCTCACCTGGACCCTAAGCCGTCCCCGTACCCTAACCCTAACCCTAGCCCGAACCCTAACCCTAACACTTCCCCGAAGCCTGACCGTCACCCGTCCCCTAATCCTAACCCGTTTGCTAACACTAACCCACGCCCTCACACGCACGCTCCCCCTAAAGCGTTGCCGTACCCTCACCTGGACCCTAAACCGTCCCCTTCCCCTAAACCTAACCCTAGCCCGAACCCTAACCCTAACCCTTCCCCGAAGCCTGACCCTCACCCGTACCCTAATCCTAACCCGTACGCTAACACTAACCCGCGCCCTCACACGCACGTTCCCCCTAAAGCGTTGCCGTACCCTCACCTGGACCCTAAGCCGTCCCCTTCCCCTAACCCTAACCCTAGCCCGAACCATAACCCTAACACTTCCCCGAAGCCTGACCCTCACCCGTCCCCTAATCCTAATCCGTACGCTAACACTAACCCGCGCCCTCACACGCACGCTCCCCCTAAAGCGTTGCCGTACCCTCACCTGGACCCTAAACCGTCCCCGTCCCCTAACCCTAACCCTAGCCCGAACCTTAACCCTAACCCTTCCCCGAAGCCTGACCCTCACCCGTCCCCTAATCCTAACCCGTACGCTAACACTAACCCGCGCCCTCACACGCACGCTCCCCCTAAAGCGTTGCCGTACCCTCACCTGGACCCTAAACCGTCCCCGACCCCTAACCCTAACCCTAGCCCGAACCCTAACCCTAACCCTTCCCCGAAGACTGACCCTCACCCGTCCCCTAATCTTAATCCGTACGCTAACACTAACCCGCGCCCTCACACGCACGCTCTCCATAAAGCATTGCCGTACCCTCACCTGGACCCTAAACCGTCCCCGTCACCTAACCCTAACCCTAGCCCGAACCCTAACCCTAACCCTTCCCCGAAGCATGACCCTCACCCGTTCCCTAATCCTAACCCGTACGCTAACACTAACCCGCGCCCTCACACGCACGCTCCCCATAAAGCGTTGCCGTACCCTCACCTGGATCCTAAACCGTCCCCGTCCCCTAACCCTAACCGTAGACCGAACCCTCTCCCTAACCCTTCCCCGAAGTCTGACCCTCACCCATCCCCTAATCCTAACCCGTACGCTAACACTAACCTGCGCCCTCACACGTACGCTCCCACTAAAGCGTTGCCGTACCCTCATCTGGACCGTGAACAGTCCCCGTCCCCTAACCCTAACCAAGACCGAACCCTAACCCTAACCCTTCCCCGAAGCCTGACCCTCACCCGTCCCCGAATCCTCTCCCGTACGTTAACACTAACCCGCGCCCTCACACGCACGCTCCCCCTAAAGCGTTGCCGTACCCTCACCTGGACCCTAAAACGTCCCCATTCCCTAACCCTAACCCTAGCCCGAACCCTAACCCTTACCCTTCCCCGAAGCCTGACCCTCACCTGTCTCCTAATCCTAACCCGTACGCTAACACTAACCCACGCCCTCACACGCACGCTCCCCCTAAAGCGTTGCCGTACCCTCACCTGGACCCTAAGCCGTCCCCGTCCCCTAACCCTAACCCTAGCCCGAACCCTAACACTAACCCTTCCCCGAAGCCTGACCCTCACCCATCTCCTAATCCTAACCCGTACGCTAACACTAACCCGTGCCCTCACACGCACGCTCCCCCTTAAGCGTTGCCGTACCCTCACCTGGAACCTAAACCGTCCCCGTCGCCTAACTCTAACCCTAGCCCGAACCCTAACCCTTACCCTTCCCCGAAGCCTGACCCTCACCCGTCCCCTAATCCTAACCCGTACACTAACACTAACCCGCGCCCTCACACGCACGCTCCCCCTAAAGCGTTGCCGTACCCTCACCTGAACCCTAAACCGTCCCCGTCCGTAACCCTAACCCTAGCCCGAACCCTAAACCTAACCCTTCCCCGAAGCCTGACCCTCACCCGTCCCCTAATCCTAACACGTACACTAACACTAACCCACGCCCTCACACGCACGCTCCCCCTAAAGCGTTGCCGTACCCTCACCTGGACCCTAAACCGTTCCCGTCCCCTAACCCTAACCCTAGTCCGTACCCTCTCCCTAACCCTTCCCCGAAGCCTGACCCTCAACCGTCCCCTAATCCTAACCCGTACGCTAACACTAACCCGTGCCCTCACACGCACGCTCCCCCTAAAGCGTTGCCGTACCCTCACCTGGACCCTAAACCGTCCCCGTCCGTAACCCTAACCCTAGCCCGAACCCTAACCCTAACCCTTCCCCGAAGCCTGACCCTCACCCGTCCCCTAATCCTAACCCGTACGCTAACACTAACCCACGCCCTCACACACACGCTCCCCCTAAAGCGTTGCCGTACACTCAACTGGACCCTAAACCGTCCCTGTCCCATAACCCTAACCCTAGCCCGAACCCTATCCCTAACCCTTCCCCGAAGCCTGACACTCACCCGTCCCCTAATCCTAATCCGTACGCTAACAGTAACCCACGCCCTCACACGCACGCTCCCCCTAAAGCTTTGCCGTACCCTCACCTGGACCCTAAACCATCCCCGTCCCCTAACCCTAACCCTAGCCCGAACCCTAACCCTAACCCTTCCCCGAAGACTGACCCTCACCCGTCCCCTAATCCTAACCCGTACGCTAACACTAACCCGCGCCCTCACACGCACGCTCCCCCTAAAGCGTTGCCGTACCCTCACCTGGAACCTAAACCGTCCCCGTCCCCTAACCCTAACCGTAGCCCGAACCCTAACCCTAACCCTTCCCCAAAGCCTGACCCTCACCCGTCCCCTAATCCTAACCCGTACGCTAACACTAACCCACGCCCTCACACGCACACTCCCCCTAAAGCGTTGCCGTACCCTCACCTGGACCCTAAACCGTCCCCGTCCCCTAACCCTAACCCTAGACCGAACCCTCTCCCTAACCCTTCCCCGAAGCCTGACCCTCACCCATCCCCTAATCCTAACCCGTACGCTAACACTAACCCGCGCCCTCACACGTACGCTCCCCCTAAAGCGTTGCCGTACCCTCACCTGGACCGTGAACAGTCCCCGTCCCCTAACCCTAACCAAGCCCGAACCCTAACCCTTACCCTTCCCCGAAGCCTGACCCTCTCCCGTCCCCGAACCCTCACCCGTACGCTAACACTAACCCGCGCCCTCACACGCACGCTCCCCCTAAAGCGTTGCCGTACCCTCACCTGGACCCTAAACCGTCCCCGACCCCTAACCCTAACCCTAGCCCGAACCCTAACCCTAACACTTCCCCGAAGCCTGACCCTCACCCGTCCCCTAATCCTAATCCATACGCTAACACTAACCCGCGCCCTCACACACACGCTCTCCCTAAAGCGTTGCCGTACCCTCACCTGGATCCTAAACCGTCCCCGTCCCCTAACCCTAACCCTAGCCCGTACCCTAACCCTAACCCTTCCCCGAAGCCTGACCCTCACCCGTCCCATAATCCTAACCCGTACGCTAACACTAACCCATGCCCTCACATGCACGCTCCCCCTAAAGCGTTGCCATACCCTCACTAGGACCCTAAACCGTCCCCTAACCCTAACCCTAACCGGAAACCTCTCCCTAACCCTTCCCCGAAGCCTGACCCTCACCCGTCCCCTAATCCTAACCCGTACGCTAACACTGATCCGCGCCCTCACACGCACGCTCCCCCTAAAGCGTTGCCGTACCCTCACCTGGACCCTAAACCGTCCCCTTCCCCTAAACCTAACCCTAGCCCGAACCCTAACCCTAACCCTTCCCCGAAGCCTGACCCTCACCCGTACCCTAATCCTAACCCGTACGCTAACACTAACCCGCGCCCTCACACGCACTCTCCCCCTAAAGCGTTGCCGTACCCTCACCTGGACCCTAAGCCGTCCCCTTCCCCTAACCCTAACCCTAGCCCGAACAATAACCCTAACCCTTCCCCGAAGCCTGACCCTCACCCGTCCCCTAATCCTAATCCGTACGCTAACACTAACCCGCGCCCTCACACGCACGCTCCCCCTAAAGCGTTGCCGTAGCCTCACCTGGAACCTAAACCGTCCCCGTCCCCTAAACCTAACCCTAGCCCGAACCTTAACCCTAACCCTTCCCGGAAGCCTGACCCTCACCCGTCCACTAATCCTAACCCGTACGCTAACACTAACCCACGCCCTCACACGCACGCTACCCCTAAAGCGTTGCCGTACCCTCACCTGGACCCTAAACCGTCCCCGTCACCTAACCCTAACCCTAGCCCGAACCCTAACCCTAACACTTCCCCGAAGCCTGACTCTCACCCGTCCCCTAATCCTAATCCGTACGCTAACACTAACCCGCGCCCTCACACGCACGCTCCCCCTAAAGCGTTGCCGTACCCTCACCTGGACCCTAAACCATCCCCGACCCCTACCCCTAACCCTAGCCCGAACCCTAACCCTAACCCTTCCCCGAAGCCTGACCCTCACCCATCCCCTAATCCTAACCCGTACGCTAACACTAACCCACGCCCTCACACGCACGCTCCTCCTAAAGCGTTGCCATACCCTCACCTGGATCCTAAACCGTCCCCGTCCCCTAACCCTAACCCTAGCCCGAACCCTAACCCTAACCCTTCCCCGAAGCCTGACCCTCACCCGTCCCGTAATCCTAACCGGTAGGCTAACACTAACCTGCGCCCTCACACGCACGCTCCCCCTATAGCGTTGCCGTACCCTCACCTGGACCCTAAACCGTCCCCGTCCCCTAACCCTAACCCTAGCCCGAACCCTAACCCTAACCCTTCCCCAAAGCCTGACCCTCACCCGTCCCCTAATCCTAACCCGTACGCTAACACTAACCCACGCCCTCACACGCACACTCCCCCTAAAGCGTTGCCGTACCCTCACCTGGACCCTAAACCGTCCCCGTCCCCTAACCCTAACCCTAGACCGAACCCTCTCCCTAACCCTTCCCCGAAGCCTGACCCTCACCCATCCCCTAATCCTAACCCGTACGCTAACACTAACCCGCGCCCTCACACGTACGCTCCCCCTAAAGCGTTGCCGTACCCTCACCTGGACCGTGAACAGTCCCCGTCCCCTAACCCTAACCAAGCCCGAACCCTAACCCTTACCCTTCCCCGAAGCCTGACCCTCTCCCGTCCCCGAACCCTCACCCGTACGCTAACACTAACCCGCGCCCTCACACGCACGCTCCCCCTAAAGCGTTGCCGTACCCTCACCTGGACCCTAAACCGTCCCCTTCCCCTAAACCTAACCCTAGCCCGAACCCTAACCCTAACCCTTCCCCGAAGCCTGACCCTCACCCGTACCCTAATCCTAACCCGTACGCTAACACTAACCCGCGTCCTCACACGCACTCTCCCCCTAAAGCGTTGCCGTACCCTCACCTGGACCCTAAGCCGTCCCCTTCCCCTAACCCTAACCCTAGCCCGAACAATAACCCTAACCCTTCCCCGAAGCCTGACCCTCACCCGTCCCCTAATCCTAATCCGTACGCTAACACTAACCCGCGCCCTCACACGCACGCTCCCCCTAAAGCGTTGCCGTACCCTCACCTGGACCCTAAACCATCCCCGACCCCTAACCCTAACCCTAGCCCGAACCCTAACCCTAACCCTTCCCCGAAGCCTGACCCTCACCCATCCCCTAATCCTAACCCGTACGCTAACACTAACCCACGCCCTCACACGCACGCTCCCCCTAAAGCGTTGCCGTACCCTCACCTGGATCCTAAACCGTCCCCGTCCCCTAACCCTAACCCTAGCCCGAACCCTAACCCTAACCCTTCCCCGAAGCCTGACCCTCACCCGTCCCGTAATCCTAACCGGTAGGCTAACACTAACCTGCGCCCTCACACGCACGCTCCCCCTATAGCGTTGCCGTACCCTCACCTGGACCCTAAACCGTCCCCGTCCCCTAACCCTAACCCTAGCCCGAACCCTAACCCTAACCCTTCCCCGAAGACTGACCCTCACCCGTCCCCTAATCCTAACCCGTACGCTAACACTAACCCACGCCCTCACACACACACTCCCCCTAAAGCGTTGCCGTACACTCAACTGGACCCTAAACCGTCCCTGTCCCATAACCCTAACCCTAGCCCGAACCCTATCCCTAACCCTTCCCCGAAGCCTGACCCTCACCCGTCCCCTAATCCTAACCCGTACGCTAACAGTAACCCACGCCCTCACACGCACGCTCCCCCTAAAGCTTTGCCGTACCCTCACCTGGACCCTAAACCATCCCCGTCCCCTAACCCTAACCCTAGCCCGAACCCTAACCCTAACCCTTCCCCGAAGACTGACCCTCACCCGTCCCCTAATCCTAACCCGTACGCTAACACTAACCCGCGCCCTCACACGCACGCTCCCCCTAAAGCGTTGCCGTACCCTCACCTGGAACCTAAACCGTCCCCGTCCCCTAACCCTAACCCTAGCCCGAACCCTAACCCTAACCCTTCCCCAAAGCCTGACCCTCACCCGTCCCCTAATCCTAACCCGTACGCTAACACTAACCCACGCCCTCACACGCACACTCCCCCTAAAGCGTTGCCGTACCCTCACCTGGACCCTAAACCGTCCCCGTCCCCTAACCCTAACCCTAGACCGAACCCTCTCCCTAACCCTTCCCCGAAGCCTGACCCTCACCCATCCCCTAATCCTAACCCGTACGCTAACACTAACCCGCGCCCTCACACGTACGCTCCCCCTAAAGCGTTGCCGTACCCTCACCTGGACCGTGAACAGTCCCCGTCCCCTAACCCTAACCAAGCCCGAACCCTAACCCTTACCCTTCCCCGAAGCCTGACCCTCTCCCGTCCCCGAACCCTCACCCGTACGCTAACACTAACCCGCGCCCTCACACGCACGCTCCCCCTAAAGCGTTGCCGTATCCTCACCTGGACCCTAAACCGTCCCCGACCCCTAACCCTAACCCTAGCCCGAACCCTAACCCTAACACTTCCCCGAAGCCTGACCCTCACCCGTCCCCTAATCCTAATCCGTACGCTAACACTAACCCGCGCCCTCACACACACGCTCTCCCTAAAGCGTTGCCGTACCCTCACCTGGACCCTAAACCGTCCCCGTCCCATAACCCTAACCCTAGCCCGAACCCTAACCCTAACCCTTCCCCGAAGCCTGACCCTCACCCGTTCCCTAATCCTAACCCGTACGCTAACACTAACCCGCGCCCTCACACGCACGTGCTCCCTAAAGCGTTGCCGTACCCTCACCTGGACCCTAAACCGTCCCCGTCCCCTAACCCTAACCCTAGCCTGAACCCTAACCCTAACCCTTCCCCGAAGCCTGACCCTCACCCGTTCCCTAATCCTAACCCGTACGCTAACACTAACCCGCGCCCTCACACGCACGCTCCCCCTAAAGCGTTGCCGTACCCTCACCTGAACCCTAAACCGTCCCCGTCCGTAACCCTAACCCTAGCCCGAACCCTAAACCTAACCCTTCCCCGAAGCCTGACCCTCACCCGCCCCCTAATCCTAACCCGTACACTAACACTAACCCGCGCCCTCACACGCACGCTCCCCCTAAAGCGTTGCCGTACCCTCACCTGGACCCTAAACCGTCCCCGTCCCCTAACCCTAACCCTAGTCCGAACCCTCTCCCTAACCCTTCCCCGAAGCCTGACCCTCAACCGTCCCCTAATCCTAACCCGTACGCTAACACTAACCCGCGCCCTCACACGCACGCTCCCCCTAAAGCGTTGCCGTACCCTCACCTGGACCCTAAACCGTCCTCGTCCGTAACCCTAACCCTAGCCCGAACCCTAACCCTAACCCTTCCCCGAAGCCTGACACTCACCCGTCCCCTAATCCTAACCCGTACGCTAACACTAACCCGCGCCCTCACACGCACGCTCCCCCTAAAGCGTTGCCGTACCCTCACCTGGACCCTAAACCGTCCCCGTCCCCTAACCCTAAGCCTAGACCGAACCCTAACCCTAACCCTTCCCCGAAGCCTGACCCTCACCCATCCCCTAATCCTAACCCGTACGCTAACACTAACCCGCGCCCTCACACGTACGCTCCCCCTAAAGCGTTGCCGTACCCTCACCTGGACCGTGAACAGTCCCCGTCCCCTAACCCTAACCAAGCCCGAACCCTAACCCTTACCCTTCCCCGAAGCCTGACCCTCTCCCGTCCCCGAACCCTCACCCGTACGCTAACACTAACCCGCGCCCTCACACGCACGCTCCCCCTAAAGCGTTGCCGTACCCTCACCTGGACCCTAAACCGTCCCCGACCCCTAACCCTAACCCTAGCCCGAACACTAACCCTAACACTTCCCCGAAGCCTGACCCTCACCCGTCCCCTAATCCTAATCCGTACGCTAACACTAACCCGCGCCCTCACACACACGCTCTCCCTTAAGCGTTGCCGTACCCTCACCTGGACCCTAAACCGTCCCCGTCCCGTAACCCTAACCCTAGCCCGAACCCTAACCCTAACCCTTCCCCGAAGCCTGACCCTCACCCGTTCCCTAATCCTAACCCGTACGCTAACACTAACCCGCGCCCTCACACGCACGCGCTCCCTAAAGCGTTGCCGTACCCTCACCTGGACCCTAAACCGTCCCCGTCCCCTAACCCTAACCCTAGCCCGAACCCTAACCCTAACCCTTCCCCGAAGCCTGACCCTCACCCGTTCCCTAATCCTAACCCGTACGCTAACACTAACCCGCGCCCTCACACGCACGCTCCCCCTAAAGCGTTGCCGTACCCTCACCTGGACCCTAAACCGTCCTCGTCCGTAACCCTAACCCTAGCCCGAACCCTAACCCTAACCCTTCCCCGAAGCCTGACACTCACCCGTCCCCTAATCCTAACCCGTACGCTAACACTAACCCGCGCCCTCACACGCACGCTCCCCCTAAAGCGTTGCCGTACCCTCACCTGGACCCTAAACCGTCCCCGTCCCCTAACCCTAAACCTAGCCCGAACCCTAACCCTAACCCTTCCCCGAAGCCTGACCCTCACTCGTCCGCTAATCCTAACCCGTACTCTAACACTAACCCACGCCCTCACACGCACGCTCCCCCTAAAGCGTTGCCGTACCCTCACCTGGACCCTAAACCGTCCCCGAACCCTAACCCTAACCCTAGCCCGAACCCTAACCCTAACTCTTCCCCGAAGCCTGACCCTCACCCGTCCCCTAATCCTAATCCGTACGCTAACACTAACCCGCGCCCTCACATGCACGCTCCCCCTAAAGCGTTGCCGTACCCTCACCTGGACCCTAAACCGTCCCCGTCCCCTAACCCTAACCCTAGCCCGAACCCTAACCCTAACACTTCCCGAAGCCTGACCCTCACCCGTTCCCTAATCCTAACCCGTACGCTAACACTAACCCGCGCCCTCACACGCACGCTCCCCCTAAAGCGTTGCCGTACCCTCACCTGGATCCTAAACCGTCCCCGTCCCCTAACCCTAACCCTAGACCGAACCCTCTCCCTAACCCTTCCCCGAAGCCTGACCCTCACCCATCCCCTAATCCTAACCCGTAGGCTAACACTAACCCACGCCCTCACACGTACGCTCCCCCTAAAGCGTTGCCGTACCCTCACCTGGACCGTGAACAGTCCCCGTCCCCTAACCCTAACCAAGACCGAACCCTAACCCTAACCCTTCCCCGAAGCCTGACCCTCACCCGTCCCCTAATCCTAACCCGTAGGCTAACACTAACCCGCGCCCTCACACGTACGCTCCCCCTAAAGCGTTGCCGTACCCTCACCTGGACCGTGAACAGTCCCCGTCCCCTAACCCTAACCCTAGCCCGAACCCTAACCCTAACCCTTCCCCGAAGCCTGACCCTCACCCGTCCCCTAATCCTAACCCGTACGCTAACACTAACCCGCGCCCTCACATGCACGCTCCCCCTAAAGCGTTGCTGTACGCTCACCTGGACCCTAAACCGTCTCCGTCCCCTAACCTTAACCCTAGCCCGAACCCTAACTCTAAACCTTCCCCGAAGCCTGACCCTCACCCGTCCCCTAATCCTAACCCGTGCGCTAACACTAACCCGTGCCCTCACACGCACGCTCCCCCTAAAGCGTTGCCGTACCCTCACCTGGACCCTAAACCGTCCCCGTCACCTAACTCTAACCCTAGCCCGAACCCTAACCCTAACCCTTCCCCGAAGCCTGACCCTCACCCATCCCCTAATCCTAACCCGTACGCTAACACTAACCCGCGCCCTCACACGCACGCTCCCCCTTAAGCGTTGCCGTACCCTCACCTGGACCCTAAACCGTCCCCGTCCCCTAACCCTAACCCTAGCCCGATCCCTAACCCTAAACCTTCCCCGAAGCCTGACCCTCACCCGTCCCCTAATCCTAACCCGTACGCTAACACTACCCCGCGCCCTCACACGCACGCTCCCCCTAAAGTGTTGCCGTACCCTCACCTGGACCCTAAACCGTCCCCGTCCCCTAACCCTAACCCTAGCCCGAACCCTAACCCTTACCCTTCCCCGAAGCCTGACCCTCAACCGTCCCCTAATCCTAACCCGTACGCTAACACTAACCCGCGCCCTCACACGCACGCTCCCCCTAAAGCGTTGCCGTACCCTCACCTGGACCCTAAACCGTCCCCGTCCCCTAAGCCATACCTAGCCCGAACCCTAAACGTAACACTTCCCCGAAGCCTGACCCTCACCCGTCCCCTAATACTAACCCGTACGCTAACACTAACCCGCGCCCTCACACGCACGCTCCCCCTAAAGCGTTGCCGTACCCTCCCCTGGACCCTAAACCGTCCCCAACCCCTAACCCTAACCCTAGCCCGAACCCTAACCCTAAACCTTCCCCGAAGCCTGACCCTCACCCGTCCCCTAATCCTAACCCGTACGATAACACTAACCCGCGCCCTCACATGCACGCTCCCCCTAAAGCGTTGCCGTACCCTCACCTGGACCCTAAACCGTCCCCGTCCCCTAACCCTAACCCTAGCCCGAACCCTAACCCTAACCCTTCCCCGAAGCCTGACCCTCACCCGTCCCCTAATCCTAACACGTACGCTAACAATAACCCGCGCCCTCACACCCACGCTCCCTCTAAAGCGTTGCCGTACCCTCACCTGGACCCTAAACCGACCCCGTCCCCTAACCCTAACCCTAGCCCGAACCCTAACCCTAACACTTTCCCGAAGCCTGACCCTCACCCGTCCCCTAATCCTAACCCGTACGCTAACACTAACCCGCGCCCTCACACGCACGCTCCCCCTAAAGCGTTGCCGTACCCTCACCTGGACACTAAACCGTCCCCGTCCCCTAACCCTAACCCTAGCCCGAACCCTAACCCTAACCCTTCCCCGAAGCCTGACCCTCACCCGTCGCGTAATCCTAACCCGTACGCTAACACTAACCCGCGCCCTCACACGAACACTCCCCCTAAAGCGTTGCCGTACCCTCACCTGGACCCTAAACCGTCCCCGTCCCCTAACCCTAACCCTAGCCCGAACCCTAACGCTAACCCTTCCCCGAAGCCTGACCCTCACCCGTCCCCTAATCCTAACCCGTACGCTAACGCTAACCCACGCCCTCACACGCACGCTCCCCCTAAAGCGTTGCCGTACCCTCACCTGGACCCTAAACCGTCCCCGTCCCCTAACCCTAACCCTAGCCCGAAACCTAACCCTAACGCTTCCCCGAAGCCTGACCCTCACCCGTCCCATAATCCTAACCAGTACGCTAACACTAACCCGCGCCCTCACACGCACGCTCCCCCTAAAGTGTTGCCGTACCCTCACCTGGACCCTAAACCGTCCCCGTCCCCTAACCCTAACCCTAGCCCGAACCCTAACCCTAACCCTTCCCCGAAGCCTGACCCTCACCCGTCCCCTAATCCTAACCCGTACGCTAACACTAACCCGCGCCCTCACACGCACGCTCCCCCTAAAGCGTTGCCGTACCCTCACCTGGATCCTAAACCGTCCTCGTCCCCTAACCCTAACCCTAGCCCGAACCCTAACCCTAACCCTTCCCCGAAGCCTGACCCTCACCCGTCCCGTAATCCTAACCGGTAGGCTAACACTAACCCGCGCCCTCACACGCACGCTCCCACTATAGCGTTGCCGTACCCTCACCTGGACCCTAAACCGTCCCCGTCCCCTAACCCTAACCCTAGCCCGAACCCTAACCCTAACCCTTCCCCGAAGACTGACCCTCACCCGTCCCCTAATCCTAACCCGTACGCTAACACTAACCCACGCCCTCACACACACGCTCCCCCTAAAGCGTTGCCGTACACTCAACTGGACCCTAAACCGTCCCTGTCCCATAACCCTAACCCTAGCCCGAACCCTATCCCTAACCCTTCCCCGAAGCCTGACACTCACCCGTCCCCTAATCCTAACCCGTACGCTAACAGTAACCCGCGCCCTCACACGCACGCTCCCCCTAAAGCGTTGCCGTACCCTCACCTGGACCCTAAACCGTCCCCGTCCCCTAACCCTAACCCTAGCCCGAACCCTAACCCTAACCCTTCCCCGAAGACTGACCCTCACCCGTCCCCTAATCCTAACCCGTACGCTAACACTAACCCACGCCCTCACACACACGCTCCCCCTAAAGCGTTGCCGTACATTCAACTGGACCCTAAACCGTCCCTGTCCCATAACCCTAACCCTAGCCCGAACCCTATCCCTAACCCTTCCCCGAAGCCTGACCCTCACCCGTCCCCTAATCCTAACCCGTACGCTAACACTAACCCGTGCCCTCACACGCACGCTCCCCCTAAAGCGTTGCCGTACCCTCACCTGGAACCTAAACCGTCCCCGTCCCCTAACCCTAACCCTAGCCCGAACCCTAACCCTAACGCTTCTCCGAAGCCTGACCCTCACCCGTCCCCTAATCCTAACCCGTACGCTAACACTAACCCACGCCCTCACACGCACGCTCCCCCTAAAGCGTTGCCGTACCCTCACCTGGACCCTAAACCGTCCCCGTCCCCTAACCCTAACCCTAGACCGAACCCTCTCCCTAACCCTTCCCCGAAGCCTGACGCTCACCCATCCCCTAATCCTAACCCGTACGCTAACACTAACCTGCGCCCTCACACGTACGCTCCCCCTAAAGCGTTGCCGTACCCTCACCTGGACCGTGAACAGTCCCCGTCCCCTAACCCTAACCAAGCCCGAACCCTAACCCTAACCCTTCCCCGAAGCCTGACCCTCACCCGTACCCTAATCCTAACCCGTACGCTAACACTGACCCGCGCCCTCACACGCACGCTCCCCCTAAAGCGTTGCCGTACCCTCACCTGGACCCTAAACCGTCCCCTTCCCCTAAACCTAACCCTAGCCCGAACCCTAACCCTAACCCTTCCCCGAAGCCTGACCCTCACCCGTACCCTAATCCTAACCCGTACGCTAACACTAACCCGCGCCCTCACACGCACGCTCCCCCTAAAGCGTTGCCGTACCCTCACCTGGACCCTAAACCGTCCCCGTCCCCTAACCCTAACCGTAGACCGAACCCTCTCCCTAACCCTTCCCCGAAGCCTGACCCTCACCCATCCCCTAATCCTAACCCGTACGCTAACACTAACCCGCGCCCTCACACGTACGCTCCCACTAAAGCATTGCCGTACCCTCACCTGGACCGTGAACAGTCCCCGTCCCCTAATCCTAACCAAGACCGAACCCTAACCCTAACCCTTCCCCGAAGCCTGACCCTCACCCGTCCCCGAATCCTCACCCGTACGCTAACACTAACCCGCGCCCTCACACGCACGCTCCCCCTAAAGCGTTGCCGTACCCTCACCTGGACCCTAAAACGTCCCCATTCCCTAACCCTAACCCTAGCCCAAACCCTAACCCTTACCCTTCCCCGAAGCCTGACCCTCACCTATCCCCTAATCCTAACCCGTACGCTAACACTAACCCGCGCCCTCACACGCACGCTCCCCCTAAAGCGTTGCTGTACCCTCACCTGGACCCTAAGCTGTCCCCATCCCCTAACCCTAACCCTAGCCCGAACCCTAACACTAACCCTTCCCCGAAGCCTGACCCTCACCCATCCCCTAATCCTAACCCGTACCCTAACACTAACCCACGCCCTCACACGCACGCTCCCCCTAAAGCGTTGCCGTACCCTCACCTGGACCCTAAACCGTCCCCGTCGCCTAACTCTAACCCTAGCCCGAACCCTAACCCTAACCCTTCCCCGAAGCCTGACCCTCACCCATCCCCTAATCCTAACCCGTACGCTAACACTAACCCGCGCCCTCTCACGCACGCTCCCCCTAAAGCGTTGCCGTACCCTCACCTAGACCCTAAACCGTCCCCGTCCCCTAACCCTAACCCTAGTCCGAACCCTAACCCTAAATCTTCCCCGAAGCCTGACCCTCACCCGTCCCCTAATCCTAACCCGTACGCTAACATTAACCCGCTCCCTCACACGCACGCTCCCCCTAAAGCGTTGCCGTACCCTCACCTGGACCCTAAACGGTCCCCGTCTCCTAACCATATCCCTAGCCCGAACCCTAACCCTTACCCTTCCCCGAAGCCTGACCCTCACCCGTCCCCTAATCCTAACCCGTACACTAACACTAACCCGCGCCCTCACACGCACGCTCCCCCTAAAGCGTTGCCGTACCCTCACCTGAACCCTAAACCGTCCCCGTCCGTAACCCTAACCCTAGCCTGAACCCTAAACCTAACCCTTCCCCGAAGCCTGACCCTCACCCGTCCCCTAATCCTAACCCGTACACTAACACTAACCCGCGCCCTCACACGCACGCTCCCCCTAAAGCGTTGCCGTACCCTCACCTGGACCCTAAACCGTCCTCGTCCGTAACCCTAACCCTAGCCCGAACCCTAACCCCAACCCTTCCCCGAAGCCTGACACTCAACCGTCCCCTAATCCTAACCCGTACGCTAACACTAACCCGCGCCCTCACACGCACGCTCCCCCTAAACCGTTGCCGTACCCTCACCTGGACCCTAAACTGCCCCCGTGCCCTAACCCTAATCCTAGCCCGAACCCTAACCCTGACGCTTCCCTGAAGCCTGACCCTCACCCGTCCCCTAATCCTAACCCGTACGCTAACACTCACCCCCGCGGTCACACGCACGCTCCCCCTTAAGCGTTGCCGTACCCTCACCTGGACCCTAAACCGTCCCCGTCCCCTAACCCTAACCCTAGCCCGAACCCTAACCCTAAGCCTTCCCCGAAGCCTGACCCTCACCCGTCCAGTAATCCTAACCGGTAGGCTAACACTAACCCGCGCCCTCACACGCACGCTCCCCCTATAGCGTTGCTGTACCCTCACCTGGACCCTAAACCGTCCCCGTCCCCTAACCCTAACCCTAGACCGAACCCTCTCCCTAACCCTTCCCCGAAGCCTGACCCTCACCCATCCCCTAATCCTAACCCGTACGCTAACACTAACCCACGCCCTCACACGTACGCTCCCCCTAAAGCGTTGCCGTACCCTCACCTGGACCGTGAACAGTCCCCGTCCCCTAACCCTAACCAAGCCCGAACCCTAACCCTTACCCTTCCCCGAAGCCTGACCCTCACCCGTCCCCGAACCCTCACCCGTATGCTAACACTAACCCGCGCCCTCACACGCACGCTCCCCCTAAAGCGTTGCCGTACCCTCACCTGGACCCTAAACCGTCCCCGACCCCTAACCCTAACCCTAGCCCGAACCCTAACCCTAACACTTCCCCGAAGCCTGACCCTCACCCGTCCCCTAATCCTAATCCGTACGCTAACACTAACCCGCGCCCTCACACACACGCTCTCCCTAAAGCGTTGCCGTACCCTCACCTGGACCCTAAACCGTCCCCGTCCCGTAACCCTAACCCTAGCCCGAACCCTAACCCTAACCCTTCCCCGAAGCCTGACCCTCACCCGTTCCCTAATCCTAACCCGTACGCTAACACTAACCCGCGCCCTCACACGCACGCTCTCCCTAAAGCGTTGCCGTACCCTCACCTGGACCCTAAACCGTCCCTGTCCCCTAACCCTAACCCTAGCCCGAACCCTAACCCTAACCCTTCCCCGAAGCCTGACACTCACCCGTCCCCTAATCCTAACCCGTACGCTAACACTAACCCGCGCCCTCACACGCACACTCCCCCTAAAGCGTTGCCGTACCCTCACATGGACCCTAAACCGTCCCCGTCCCCTAACCCTAAGCCTAGCCCGAACCCTAACCCTAACCCTTCCCCGAAGCCTGACCCTCACTCGTCCGCTAATCCTAACCCGTACTCTAACACTAACCCACGCCCTCACACGCACGCTCCCCCTAAAGCGTTGCCGTACCCTCACCTGGACCCTAAACCGTCCCCGACCCCTAACCCTAACCCTAGCCCGAACCCTAACCCTAACCCTTCCCCGAAGCCTGACCCTCACCCGTCCCCTAATCCTAACCCGTACGCTAACACTAACCCGCGCCCACACACGCACGCTCCCCCTAAAGTGTTGCCGTAACCTCACCTGGACCCTAAACCGTCCCCGTCCCCTAACCCTAACCCTAGCCCGAACCCTAACCCTTACCCTTCCCCGCAGCCTGACCCTCACCCGTCCCCTAATCCTAACCCATACACTAACACTAACGCGCGCCCTCACACGCACGCTCCCCCTAAAGCGTTGCCGTACCCTCACCTGGACCCTAAACCGACCCCGTCCCCTAACCCTAACCCTAGCCCGAACCCTAACCCTAACCCTTCCCCGAAGCCTGACCCTCACCCGTCCCCTAATCCTAACCCGTACGCAAACACTAACCCGCGCCCTCACACGCATGCTCCCCCTAAAGCTTTGCCGTACCCTCACCTGGACCCTAAACCGTCCCCGTACCCTAACCCTAACCAAGACCGAACCCTAACCCTAACCCTTCCCCGAAGCCTGACCCTCACCCGTCCCCTAATCCTAACCCGTACGCTAACACTAACCCGCGCCCTCACATGCACGCTCCCCCTAAAGCGTTGCTGTACGCTCCCCTGGACCCTAAACCGTCTCCGTCCCCTAACCTTAACCCTAGCCCGAACCCTAACTCTAAACCTTCCCCGAAGCCTGACCCTCACCCGTCCCCTAATCCTAACCCGTACGCTAACACTAACCCGTGCCCTCACACGCACGCTCCCCCTAAAGCGTTGCCGTACCCTCACCTGGACCCTAAACCGTCCCCGTCACCTAACTCTAACCCTAGCCCGAACCCTAACCCTAACCCTTCCCCGAAGCCTGACCCTCACCCATCCCCTAATCATAACCCGTACGCTAACACTAACCCGCGCCCTCACACGCACGCTCCCCCTTAAGCGTTGCCGTACCCTCACCTGGACCCTAAACCGTCCCCGTCCCCTAACCCTAACCCTAGGCCGAACCCTAACCCTAACACTTCCCCGAAGCCTGACCCTCACCCGTCCCCTAATCCTAACCCGTACGCTAACACTAACCCACGCCCTCACACGCACGCTCCCCCTAAAGCGTTGCCGTACCCTCCCCTGGACCCTAAACCGTCCCCGTCCCCTAACCCTAACCCTAGCCCGAACCCTAACCCTAACCCTTCCCCGAAGCCTGACCCTCACCCGTCCACTAATCCTAACCCGTACTCTAACACTAACCCACGCCCTCACACGCACGCTCCCCCTAAAGCGTTGCCGTACCCTCACCTGGACCCTAAACCGTCCCCGACCCCTAACCCTAACCCTAGCCCGAACCCTAACCCTAACCCTTCCCCGAAGCCTGACCCTCACCCGTCCCCTAATCCTAACCCGTACGCTAACACTAACCCGCGCCCACACACGCACGCTCCCCCTAAAGCGTTGCCGTACCCTCACCTGGACCCTAAACCGTCCCCCTCCCCTAACCCAAACCCTAGCCCGAACCCTCTCCCTAACCCTTCCCCGAAGCCTGAACCTCACCCATCCCCTAATCCTAACCCGTACGCTAACACTAACCCGCGCCCTCACACGCACGCTCCCCCTAAAGTGTTGCCGTACCCTCACCTGGACCCTAAACCGTCCCCGTCCCCTAACCCTAACCCTAGCCCGAACCCTAACCCTTACCCTTCCCCGCAGCCTGACCCTCACCCGTCCCCTAATCCTAACCCATACACTAACACTAACCCACGCCCTCACACGCACGCTCCCCCTAAAGCGTTGCCATACCCTCACCTGGACCCTAAACCGTCCCCGACCCCTAACCCTAACCCTAGCCCGAACCCTAACCCTAACCCTTCCCCGAAGCCTGACCCTCACCCGTCCCCTAATCCTAACCCGTACGCTAACACTAACCCGCGCCCACACACGCACGCTCCCCCTAAAGCGTTGCCGTACCCTCACCTGGACCCTAAACCGTCCCCGTCCCCTAACCCTAACCCTAGCCCGAACCCTAACCCTTACCCTTCCCCGCAGCCTGACCCTCACCCGTCCCCTAATCCTAACTCATACACTAACACTAACGCGCGCCCTCACACGCACGCTCCCCCTAAAGCGTTGCCGTACCCTCACCTGGACCCTAAACCGACCCCGTCCCCTAACCCTAACCCTAGCCCGAACCCTAACCCTAACCCTTCCCCGAAGCCTGACCCTCACCCGTCCTCTAATCCTAACCCGTACGCAAACACTAACCCGCGCCCTCACACGCATGCTCCCCCTAAAGCTTTGCCGTACCCTCACCTGGACCCTAAACCGTCCCCGTACCCTAAACCTAACCCTAGCCCGAACCCTAACCCTAACCCTTCCCCGAAGCCTGACCCTCACCCGTCCCCTAATCCTAACCCGTACGCTAACACTAACCCGCGCCCTCACATGCACGCTCCCCCTAAAGCGTTGCTGTACGCTCCCCTGGACCCTAAACCGTCTCCGTCCCCTAACCTTCACCCTAGCCCGAACCCTAACTCTAAACCTTCCCCGAAGCCTGACCCTCACCCGTCCCCTAATCCTAACCCGTGCGCTAACACTAACCCGTGCCCTCACACGCACGCTCCCCCTAAAGCGTTGCCGTACCCTCACCTGGACCCTAAACCGTCCCCGTCACCTAACTCTAACACTAGCCCGAACCCTAACCCTAACCCTTCCCCGAAGCCTGACCCTCACCCATCCCCTAATCGTAACCCGTACGCTAACACTAACCCGCGCCCTCACACGCACGCTCCCCCTTAAGCGTTGCCGTACCCTCACCTGGACCCTAAACCGTCCCCGTCCCCTAACCCTAACCCTAGGCCGAACCCTAACCCTAACACTTCCCCGAAGCCTGACCCTCACCCGTCCCCTAATCCTAACCCGTACACTAACACAAACCCACGCCCTCACACGCACGCTCCCCCTAAAGCGTTGCCGTACCCTCCCCTGGACCCTAAACCGTCCCCGTCCCCTAACCCTAACCCTAGCCCGAACCCTAACCCTAACCCTTCCCCGAAGCCTGACCCTCACCCGTCCACTAATCCTAACCCGTACACTAACACTAACCCACGCCCTCACACGCACGCTCCCCCTAAAGCGTTGCCGTACCCTCACCTGGACCCTAAACCGTCCCCGTCCCCTAACCCTAACCCTAGCCCGAACCCTAACCCTAACCCTTCACCGAAGCCTGACCCTCACCCGTCCCCTAATCCTAACCCGTACGCAAACACTAACCCGCGCCCTCACACGCACGCTCCCCCTAAAGCTTTGCCGTACCCTCACCTGGACCCTAAACCGTCCCCGTACCCTAAACCTAACCCTAGCCCGAACCCTAACCCTAACCCTTCCCCGAAGCCTGACCCTCACCCGTCCCCTAATCCTAACCCGTACGCTAACACTAACCCGCGCCCTCACATGCACGCTCCCCCTAAAACGTTGCTGTACGCTCCCCTGGACCCTAAACCGTCTCCGTCCCCTAACCTTAACCCTAGCCCGAACCCTAACTCTAAACCTTCCCCGAAGCCTGACCCTCACCCGTCCCCTAATCTTAACCCGTGCGCTAACACTAACCCGTGCCCTCACACGCACGCTCCCCCTAAAGCGTTGCCGTACCCTCACCTGGACCCTAAACCGTCCCCGTCACCTAACTCTAACCCTAGCCCGAACCCTAACCCTAACCCTTCCCCGAAGCCTGACCCTCACCCATCCCCTAATCCTAACCCGTACGCTAACACTAACCCGCGCCCTCACACGCACGCTCCCCCTTAAGCGTTGCCGTACCCTCACCTGGACCCTAAACCGTCCCCGTCCCCTAACCCTAACCCTAGCCCGATCCCTAACCCTAAACCTTCCCCGAAGCCTGACCCTCACCCGTCCCCTAATCCTAACCCGTACGATAACACTACCCCGCGCCCTCACACGCACGCTCCCCCTAAAGCGTTGCCGTACCCTCACCTGGACCCTAAACCGTCCCCGTCCCCTAACCCTAACCCTAGCCCGAACCCTAACCCTTACCCTTCCCCGAAGCCTGACCCTCACCCGTCCCCTAATCCTAACCCGTACACTAACACTAACCCGCGCCCTCACACGCACGCTCCCCCTAAAACGTTGCCGTACCCTCACCTGGACCCTAAACCGTCCCCGTCCCCTAAGCCATACCTAGCCCGAACCCTAAACCTAACACTTCCCCGAAGCCTGACCCTCACCCGTCCCCTAATCCTAACCCGTACGCTAACACTAACCCGCGCCCTCACACGCACGCTCCCCCTAAAGCGTTGCCGTACCCTCCCCTGGACCCTAAACCGTCCCCGACCCCTAACCCTAACCCTAGCCCGAACCCTAACCCTAAACCTTCCCCGAAGCCTGACCCTCACCCGTCCCCTAATTCTAACCCGTACGATAACACTAACCCGCGCCCTCACACGCACGCTCCCCCTAAAGCGTTGCCGTACCCTCACCTGGATCCTAAACCGTCCCCGTCCCCTAACCCTAACCCTAGCCCGAACCCTAACCCTAACCCTTCCCCGAAGCCTGACCCTCACCCGTCCCCTAATCCTAACACGTACGCTAACAATAACCCGCGCCCTCACACGCACACTCCCTCTAAAGCGTTGCCGTACCCTCACCTGGACCCTAAACCGTCCCCGTCCCCTAACCCTAACCCTAGCCCGCACCCTAACCCTAACCCTTCCCCGAAGCCTGACCCTCACCCGTCCTCTAATCCTAACCCGTACGCTAACACTAACCCGCGCCCTCACACGCATGCTCCCCCTAAAGCGTTGCCGTACCCTCACCTGGACACTAAACCGTCCCCGTCCCCTAACCCTAACCCTAGCCCGAACCCTAACCCTAACCCTTCCCCGAAGCCTGACCCTCACCCGTCGCCTAATCCTAACCCGTACGCTAACACTAACCCAAGCCCTCACACGAACACTCCCCCTAAAGCGTTGCCGTACCCTCACCTGGACCCTAAACCGTCCCCGTCCCCTAACCGTAACCCTAGCCCGAACCCTAACGCTAACCCTTCCCCGAAGCCTGACCCTCACCCGTCCCCTAATCCTAACCCGTACGCTAACGCTAACCCACGCCCTCACACGCACGCTCCCCCTAAAGCGTTGCCGTACCCTCACCTGGACCCTAAACCGTCCCCGTCCCCTAACACTAACCCTAGCCCGAAACATAACCCTAACCCTTCCCCGAAGCCTGACCCTCACCCGTCCCCTAATCCTAACCAGTACGCTAACACTAACCCGCGCCCTCACACGCACGCTCCCCCTAAAGTGTTGCCGTACCCTCACCTGGACCCTAAACCGTCCCCGTCCCCTAACCCTAACCCTAGCCCGAACCCTAACCCTAACCCTTCCCAGAAGCCTGACCCTCACCCGTCCCCTAATCCTAACCCGTACGCTAACACTAACCCGCGCCCTCACACGCACGCTCCCCCTAAAGCGTTGCCGTACCCTCACCTGGACCCTAAACCGTCCCCGTCCCCTAACCCTAACCCTAGCCCGAACCCTAACCCTAACCCTTCCCCGAAGCCTGACCCTCACCCGTCCCCTAATCCTAACCCGTACGCTAACACTATCACGCACCCTCACACGCACGCTCCCCCTAAAGCGTTGCCGTACCCTCACCTGGACCCTAAACCGTCCCCGTCCCCGTCCCCTAACCCTAGCCCGAACCCTAACCCTAACCCTTCCCCGAAGCCTGACCCTCACCCGTCCCCTAATCCTAACCCGTACGCTAACACTAACCCGCACCCTCACACGCACGCTCCCCCTAAAGGGTTGCCGTACACTCACCTGGACCCTAAACCGCCCCCGTGCCCTAACCCTAACCCTAGCCCGAACCCTAACCCTGACGCTTCCCTGAAGCCTGACCCTCACCCGTCCCCTAATCCTAACCCGTACGCTAATACTAACCCGCGCCCTCACACGCACGCTCCCCCTAAAGCGTTGCCGTACCCTCACCTGGACCCTAAACCGTCCCCGTCCCCTAACCCTAACCCTAGTCCGAACCCTAACTCTGACCCTTCCCAGAAGCCTGACCCTCACCCGTCCCCTAATCCTAATCCGTACGCTAACACTAACCCGCGCCCTCACACGCACGCTCCCCCTAAATCGTTTCCGTACCCTCCCCTGGACCATAAACCGTCCCCGTCCCCTAACCCTAACCCTAGCCCGAACCCTAACCCTTCCCCGAAGCCTGACCCTCACCCGTCCCCTAATCCCAACCCGTACGCTAACATTAATCCGCGTCCTCACATGCACGCTCCCCCTAAAGCGTTGCTGTACCCTCACCTGGACGCTAAACCGTCCCCGTCCCCTAACCCTAGCCCGAACCCTAACCCTAACCCTTCCCCGAAGCCTGACCCTCACCCGTCCCCTAATCCTAACCCGTACGCTAACACTAACCCGCACCCTCACACGCACGCTCCCCCTAAAGGGTTGCCGTACCCTCACCTGGACCCTAAACCGCCCCCGTGCCCTAACCCTAACCCTAGCCCGAACCCTAACCCTGACGCTTCCCTGAAGCCTGACCCTCACCCGTCCCCTAATCCTAACCCGTACGCTAATACTAACCCGCGCCCTCACACGCACGCTCCCCCTAAAGCGTTGCCGTACCCTCACCTGGACCCTAAACCGTCCCCGTCCCCTAACCCTAACCCTAGCCCGAACCCTCTCCCTAACCCTTCCCCGAAGCCTGAACCTCACCCATCCCCTAATCCTAACCCGTACGCTAACACTAACCCGCGCCCTCACACGCACGCTCCCCCTAAAGTGTTGCCGTACCCTCACCTGGACCCTAAACCGTCCCCGTCCCCTAACCCTAACCCTAGCCCGAACCCTAACCCTTACCCTTCCCCGCAGCCTGACCCTCACCCGTCCCCTAATCCTAACCCATACACTAACACTAACCCACGCCCTCACACGCACGCTCCCCCTAAAGCGTTGCCGTACCCTCACCTGGACCCTAAACCGTCCCCGTCCCCTAACCCTAACCCTAGCCCGAACCCTAACCCTAACCCTTCCCCGAAGCCTGACCCTCACCCGTCCCCTAATCCTAACCCGTACGCAAACACTAACCCGCGCCCTCACACGCACGCTCCCCCTAAAGCTTTGCCGTACCCTCACCTGGACCCTAAACCGTCCCCGTACCCTAAATCTAACCCTAGCCCGAACCCTAACCCTAACCCTTCCCCGAACCCTGACCCTCACCCGTCCCCTAATCCTAACCCGTACGCTAACACTAACCCGCGCCCTCACATGCACGCTCCCCCTAAAACGTTGCTGTACGCTCCCCTGGACCCTAAACCGTCTCCGTCCCCTAACCTTAACCCTAGCCCCAACCCTAACTCTAAACCTTCCCCGAAGCCTGACCCTCACCCGTCCCCTAATCTTAACCCGTGCGCTAACACTAACCCGTGCCTTCACACGCACGCTCCCCCTAAAGCGTTGCCGTACCCTCACCTGGACCCTAAACCGTCCCCGTCACCTAACTCTAACCCTAGCCCGAACCCTAACCCTAACCCTTCCCCGAAGCCTGACCCTCACCCATCCCCTAATCCTAACCCGTACGCTAACACTAACCCGCGCCCTCACACGCACGCTCCCCCTTAAGCGTTGCCGTACCCTCACTTGGACCCTAAACCGTCCCCGTCCCCTAACCCTAACCCTAGCCCGATCCCTAACCCTAAACCTTCCCGGAAGCCTGACCCTCACCCGTCCCCTAATCCTAACCCGTACGCTAACACTACCCCGCGCCCTCACACGCACGCTCCCCCTAAAGCGTTGCCGTACCCTCACCTGGACCCTAAACCGTCCCGTCCCCTAACCCTAACCCTAGCCCGAACCCTAACCCTTACCCTTCCCCGAAGCCTGACCCTCACCCGTCCCCTAATCCTAACCCGTACACTAACACTAACCCGCGCCCTCACACGCACGCTCCCCCTAAAGCGTTGCCGTACCCTCACCTGGACCCTAAACCGTCCCCGTCCCCTAAGCCATACCTAGCCCGAACCCTAAACCTAACACTTCCCCGAAGCCTGACCCTCACCCATCCCCTAATCCTAACCCGTACGCTAACACTAACCCGCGCCCTCACACGCACGCTCCCCCTAAAGCGTTGCCGTACCCTCCCCTGGACCCTAAACCGTCCCCGACCCCTAACCCTAACACTAGCCCGAACCCTAACCCTAAACCTTCCCCGAAGCCTGACCCTCACCCGTCCCCTAATTCTAACCCGTACGATAACACTAACCCGCGCCCTCACACGCACGCTCCCCCTAAAGCGTTGCCGTACCCTCACCTGGATCCTAAACCGTCCCCGTCCCCTAACCCTAACCCTAGCCCGAACCCTAACCCTAACCCTTCCCCGAAGCCTGACCCTCACCCGTCCCCTAATCCTAACACGTACGCTAACAATAACCCGCGCCCTCACACGCACGCTCCCTCTAAAGCGTTGCCGTACCCTCACCTGGACCCTAAACCGTCCCCGTCCCCTAACCCTAACCCTAGCCCGAACCCTAACCCTAACCCTTCCCAGAAGCCTGACACTCACCCGTCCCCTAATCCTAACCCGTACGCTAACACTAACCCGCGCCCTCACACGCACGCTCCCCCTAAAGCGTTGCCGTACCCTCACCTGGACACTAAACCGTCCCCTTCCCCTAACCCTAACCCTAGCCCGAACCCTAACCCTAACCCTTCCCCGAAGCCTGACCCTCACCCGTCGCCTAATCCTAACCCGTACGCTAACACTAACCCGCGCCCTCACACGAACACTCCCCCTAAAGCGTTGCCGTACCCTCACCTGGACCCTAAACCGTCCCCGTCCCCTAACCCTAACCCTAGCCCGAACCCTAACGCTAACCCTTCCCCGAAGCCTGACCCTCACCCGTCCCCTAATCCTAACCCGTACGCTAACGCTAACCCACGCCCTCACACGCACGCTCCCCCTAAAGCGTTGCCGTACCCTCACCTGGACCCTAAACCGTCCCCGTCCCCTAACCCTAACCCTAGCCCGAAACATAAACCTAACCCTTCCCCGAAGCCTGACCCTCACCCGTCCCCTAATCCTAACCAGTACGCTAACACTAACCCGCGCCCTCACACGCACGCTCCCCCTAAAGTGTTGCCGTACCCTCACCTGGACCCTAAACCGTCCCCGTCCCCTAACCCTAACCCTAGCCCGAACCCTAACCCTAACCCTTCCCCGAAGCCTGACCCTCACCCGTCCCCTAATCCTAACCCGTACGCTAACACTAACCCGCGCCCTCACACGCACGCTCCCCCTAAAGCGTTGCCGTACCCTCACCTGGACCCTAAACCGTCTCCGTCCCCTAAACCTAACCCTAGCCCGAACCCTAACACTAACCCTTCCCCGAAGCCTGACCCTCACCCGTCCCCTAATCCTAACCCGTACGCTAACACTAACCCGCGCCCTCACACGCACACTCCCCCTAAAGCGTTGCCGTACCCTCACCTGGACCCTAAACCGTCCCCGTCCCCTAACCCTAACCCTAGCCCGAACCATAACCCTAACCCTTCCCCGAAGCCTGACCCTCACCCGTCCCCTAATCCTAACCCGTACGCTAACACTAACCCGCGCCCTCACACGCACGCTCCCCTTAAAGGGTTGCCGTACCCTCACCTGGAACCTAAACCGTCCCCGTCCCCTAACCCTAACCCTAGCCCGAACCCTAACCCTAACACTTCCCCGAAGCCTGACCCTCACCCGTCCCCTAATCCTAACCCGTACGCTAACACTAACCCGCGCCCTCACACGCACGCTCCCCCTAAAGCGTTGCCGTACCCTCACCTGGACCCTAAACCGTCCCCGTCCCCTAACCCTAACCCTAGCCCGAACCCTAACCCTAACCCTTCCCCGAAGCCTGACCCTCACCCGTCCCCTAATCCTAACCCGTACGCTAACACTATCACGCACCCTCACACGCACGCTCCCCCTAAAGCGTTGCCGTACCCTCACCTGGACCCTAAACCGTCCCCGTCCCCGTCCCCTAACCCTAGCCCGAACCCTAACCCTAACCCTTCCCCGAAGCCTGACCCTCACCCGTCCCCTAATCCTAACCCGTACGCTAACACTAACCCGCACCCTCACACGCACGCTCCCCCTAAAGGGTTGCCGTACCCTCACCTGGACCCTAAACCGCCCCCGTGCCCTAACCCTAACCCTAGCCCGAACCCTAACCCTGACGCTTCCCTGAAGCCTGACCCTCACCCGTCCCCTAATCCTAACCCGTACGCTAATACTAACCCGCGCCCTCACACGCACGCTCCCCCTAAATCGTTGCCGTACCCTCACCTGGACCCTAAACCGTCCCCGTCCCCTAACCGTAACCCTAGTCCGAACCCTAACTCTGACCCTTCCCAGAAGCCTGACCCTCACCCGTCCCCTAATCCTAACCCGTACGCTAACACTAACCCGCGCCCTCACACGCACGCTCCCCCTAAATCGTTTCCGTACCCTCCCCTGGACCCTAAACCGTCCCCGTCCCCTAACCCTAACCCTAGCCCGAACCCTAACACTTCCCCGAAGCCTGACCCTCACCCGTCCCCTAATCCCAACCCGTACGCTAACACTAATCCGCGTCCTCACATGCACGCTCCCCCTAAAGCGTTGCCGTACCCTCACCTGGACCCTAAACCGTCCCCGTCCCCTAACCCTAACCCTAGCCGGAACCCTAACCCTAACCCTTCCCCGAAGCCTGACCCTCACCCGTCCCATAATCCTAACCCAAACGCTAACACTAACCCGAGCCCGCACACGCAGGCTCCCCCTAAAACGTTGCCGTACCCTCACCTGGACCCTAAACCGTCCCCGTCCCCTAACCCTAACCCTAACCCGAATCCTAACCCTAACACTTCCCCGAAGCCTGACCCTCACCTGTCCCCTAATCCTAACCCGTACGCTAACACTAACCCGCGCCCTCACACGCACGCTCCCCCTAAAGCATTGCCGTACCCTCACCTGGACCCTAAACCGTCCCCGTCCCCTAACCCTAACCCTAGCCCGAACACTAACCCTAACCCTTCCCCGAAGCCTGACCCTCTCCCGTCCCCTAATCCTAACCCGTACGCTAACACTCACCCGTGCCCTCACACGCACGCTTCCCCTTAAGCGTTGCCGTACCCTCACCTGGACCCTAAAACGTCCCCGTCCCCTAACCCTAACCCTAGCCCGAACCCTAACCCTAACCCTTCCCCGAAACCTGACCCTCACCCGTCCCCTAATCCTAACCTGTACGCTAACACTAACCCGCGCCCTCACATGCACGCTCCCCCTAAAGCGTTGCTGTACCCTCACCTGGACGCTAAACCGTCCCCGTCCCCTAACCCTAGCCCGAACCCTAACCCTAACCCTTCCCCGAAGCCTGACCCTCACCCGTCCCCTAATCCTAACCCGTACGCTAACACTAACCCGCACCCTCACACGCACGCGCCCCCTAAAGGGTTGCCGTACCCTCACCTGGACCCTAAACCGACCCCGTGCCCTAACCCTAACCCTAGCCCGAACCCTAACCCTGACGCTTCCCTGAAGCCTGACCCTCACCCGTCCCCTAATCCTAACCCGTACGCTAATACTAACCCGCGCCCTCACACGCACGCTCCCCCTAAAGCGTTGCCGTACCCTCACCTGGACCCTAAACCGTCCCCGTCCCCTAACCCTAACCCTAGTCCGAACCCTAACTCTGACCCTTCCCAGAAGCCTGACCCTCACCCGTCCCCTAATCCTAACCCGTACGCTAACACTAACCCGCGCCCTCACACGCACGCTCCCCCTAAATCGTTTCCGTACCCTCCCCTAGACCCTAAACCGTCCCCGTCCCCTAACCCTAACCCTAGCCCGAACCCTAACCCTTCCCCGAAGCCTGACCCTCACCCGTCCCCTAATCCCAACCCGTACGCTAACACTAATCCGCGTCCTCACATGCACGCTCCCCCTAAAGCGTTGCCGTACCCTCACCTGGACCCTAAACCGTCCCCGTCCCCTAACCCTAACCCTAGCCGGAACCCTAACCCTAACTCTTCCCCGAAGCCTGACCCTCACCCGTCCCCTAATCCTAACCCAAACGCTAACACTAACCCGAGCCCGCACACGCAGGCACCCCCTAAAACGTTGCCGTACCCTCACCTGGACCCTAAACCGTCCCCGTCCCCTAACCCTAACCCGAATCCTAACCCTAACACTTCCCCGAAGCCTGACCCTCACCTGTCCCCTAATCCTAACCCGTACGCTAACACTAACCCGCGCCCTCACACGCACGCTCCCCCTAAAGCATTGCCGTACCCTCACCTGGACCCTAAACCGTCCCCGTCCCCAAACCCTAACCCTAGCCCGAAACCTAACCCTAACCCTTCCCCGAAGCCTGACCCTCACCCGTCCCCTAATCCTAACACGTACGCTAACACTAACCCGCGCCCTCACACGCACGCTCCCCCTAAAGCGTTGCCGTACCCACACCTGGACCCTAAACCGTCCCCGTCCCCTAACCCTAACCCTAGCCCGAACCCTAACCCTAAACCTTACCCGAAGCCTGACCCTCACCCGTCCCGTAATCCTAACCCGTAGGCTAACACTAACCCGCGCCCTCATACGCACGCTCCCCCTATAGCGTTGCCGTACCCTCACCTGGACCCTAAACCGTCCCCGTCCCCTAATCCTAACCCTAGCCCGAACCCTAACCCTGACGCTTCCCCGAAGCCTGACCCTCACCCGTCCCCTAATCCTAACCCGTACGCTAACACTAACCCGCGCCCTCACACGCACGCTCCCCCTAAAGTGTTGCCGTACCCTCACCTGGACCCTAAACCGTCCCCGTCCCCTAACCCTAACCCTAGCCCGAACCCTAACCCTTACCCTTCCCCGAAGCCTGACCCTCACACGTCCCCTAATCCTAACCCATACGCTAACACTAACCCGCGCCCTCACACGCACGCTCCCCCTAAAGCGTTGCCGTACTCTCACCTGGACCCTAAACCGTCCCCGTCCCCTAACCCTAACCCTACCCCGAACCCTAACCCCGACGCTTCCCCGAAGCCTGACCCTCACCCGTCCCCTAATCCTAACCCGTACGCTAACACTAACCTACGCCCTCACACGCACACTCCCCCTAAAGCGTTGCCGTACCCTCACCTGGACCCTAAACCGTCCCCGTCCCCTAACCCTAACCCTAGCCCGAACCCTAACCCTAACCCTTCCCCGAAGCCTGACCCTCACCCGTCCCCTAATCCTAACCCATACACTAACACTAAGCCGCGCCCTCACACGCACGCTCCCCCTAAAGCGTTGCCGTACCCTCACCTGGACCCTAAACCGTCCCCGTCCCCTAACCCTAACCCTAGAACGAACCCTAACCCTAACCCTTCCCCGAAGCCTGACCCTCACCCGTCCCCTAATCCTAATCCGTACGCTAACACTAACCCACGCCCTCACACGCACGCTCCCCCTAAAGCATTGCCGTACCCTCACCTGGACCCTAAACCGTCCCCGTCCCCTAACCCTAACGCTAGCCCGAACCCTATCCCTAACACTTCACCGAAGCCTGACCCTAACCCATCCCCAAATCTTTACCCGTACGCTAACACTAACCCACGCCCTCACACGCACGCTCCCCCTAAAGCGTTGCCGTACCCTCACCTGGACCCTAAACCGTCCCCGTCCCGTAACCCTAACCCTAGCCCGAACCCTAACCCTAACCCTTCCCCGAAGCCTGACCCTCACCCTTCCCCTAATCCTAACCCGTACGCTAACACTAACCCGCGCCCTCACACGCACCCTCCCCCTAAAGCGTTGCCGTACCCTCACCTGGACCCTAAACCACCCCCGTGCCCTAAACCTAACCCTAGCCCGAACCCTAAACCTGACGCTTCCCCGAAGCCTGACCCTCACCCGTCCCCTAATCCTAACCCGTACGCTAACACTAACCCGCGCCCTCACAGGCACGCTCCCCCTAATGCGTTGCCGTACCCTCACCTGGACCCTAAACCGTCCCCGTCCCCTAACCCTAACCCTAGCCCGAACCCTAACCCTAACCCTTCCCTGAAGCCTGACCCTCACCCGTCCCCTAATCCTAACCCGTATGCTAACACTAACCCGCGCCCTCACACGCACGCTCCCCCTAATGTGTGGCCGCACCCTCACCTGGACCCTAAACCGTCTCCGTCCCCTAACCCTAACCCTAGCCCGAAACCTAAACCTAACACTTCCCCGAAGCCTGACCCTCACCCGTCCCCTAATCCTAACCCGTACGCTAACACTAAACCACGCCCTCACACGCACGCTCCCCCTAAAGGGTTGCCGTACCCTCACCTGGACCCTAAACCGTCCCCATCCCCGTCCCCTAACCCTAGCCCGAACCCTAACCCTAACCCTTCCCCGAAGCCTGACCCTCAACCGTCCCCTAATCCTAACCCGTACGCTAACACTAACCCGCGCCCTCACACGCACGCTCCCCCTAAAGCGTTGCCGTACCCTCACCTGGACCCTAAACCGTCCCCGACCCCTAACCCTAACCCTAGCCCGAACCCTAAACCTAAACCTTCCCAGAAGCCTGACCCTCAGCCTTCCCCTAATCCTAACCCGTACGATAACACTAACCCGCGCCCTCACACGCACGCTCCCCCTAAAGCGTTGCCGTACCCTCACCTGGACCCTAAACCGTCCCCGTCCCCTAACCCTAACCCTAGCCCGAACCCTAACCCTAACCCTTCCCCGAAGCCTGACCCTCACCCGTCCCCTAATCCTAACACGTACGCTAACAATAACCTGCGCCCTCACACGCACGCTCCCTCTAAAGCGTTGCCGTACCCTCACCTGGACCCTAAACCGTCCCAGTCCCCTAACCCTAACCCTAGTCCGAACCCTAACCCTAACCCTTCCCCGAAGCCTGACCCTCACCCGTCCCCTAATCCTAACCCGTACGCTAACACTAACCCGCGCCCTCACACGCACGCTCCCCCTAAAGCGTTGCCGTACCCTCACCTGGACCCTAAACCGTCCCCGTCCCCTAACCCTAACCCTAGCCCGAACCCTAACCCTAACCCTTCCCCGAAGCCTGACCCTCACCCGTCGCCTAATCCTAACCCGTACGCTAACACTAACCCGCGCCCTCACACGCACGCTCCCCCTAAAGCGTTGCCGTACCCTCACCTGGACCCTAAACCGTCCCCGTCCCCTAACCCTAACCCTAGACCGAACCCTAAACTTAACCCTTCCCCGAAGCCTGACCCTCACCCGTCCCCTAATCCTAACCCGTACGCTAACACTAACCCGCGCCCTCACACGCACGCTCCCCCTAAAACGTTGCCGTACCCTCACCTGGACCCTAAACCGTCCCCGTCCCCTAACCCTAACCCTAGCCCGAACCCTAAACTTAACCCTTCCCCGAAGCCTGACCCTCACCCGTCCCCTAATCCTAACCCGTACGCTAACACTAACCCGCGCCCTCACACGCACGCTCCCCCTAAAGCGTTGCCGTACCCTCACCTGGACCCTAAACCGTCCCCGTCCCCTAACTCTAACCCTAGCCCGAACCCTAACCCTAACCCTTCCCCGAAGCCTGACCCTCACCCGTCCCCTAATCCTAACCCGTACGCTAACACTAACCCACGCCCTCACACGCACGCTCCCCCTAAAGCGTTGCCGTACCCTCACCTGGAACCTAAACCGTCCCCGTCCCCTGATCCTAACCCTAGGCCGAACCCTCTCCCTAACCCTTCCCCGAAGCCTGACCCTCACCCGTCCCCTAATCCTAACCCGTACGCTAACACTAACCCGCGCCCTCACACGCACGCTCCCCCTAAAACGTTGCCGTACCCTCACCTGGACCCTAAACCGTCCCCGTCCCCTAACCCTAACCCTAGCCCGAACCCTAACCCTAACCCTTCCCCGAAGCCTGACCCTCACCCGTCCCCTAATCCTAACCCGTACGCTAACACTAACCCGCGCCCTCACACGCACGCTCCCCCTAAAGCGTTGCCGTACCCTCACCTGGACCCTAAACTGCCCCCGTGCCCTAACCCTAACCCTAGCCCGAAACCTAACACTGACGCTTCCCTGAAGCCTGACCCTCACCCTTCCCCTAATCCTAACCCTTACGCTAACACTCACCCGCGCCCTCACACGCACGCTCCCCCTAAAGCGTTGCCGTACCCTCACCTGGACCATAAACCGTCCCCATCCCCTAACCCTAACCCTAGCCCGAAACCTAACCCTAACACTTCCCCGAAGCCTGACCCTCACCCGTCCCCTAATCCTAACACGTACGCTAACACTAACCCACGCCCTCAAACGCACGCTCCCCCTAAAGCGTTGCCGTACCCTCACCTGGACCCTAAACCGTCCCCGTCCCCTAACCCTAACCCTAGCCCGAACCCTATCCCTAATCCTTCCCCGAAGCCTGACCCTCACCCGTCCCCTAATCCTAACCCGTACGCTAACACTAACCCGCGCCCTCACACGAACGCTCCCCCTAAAGCGTTGCCGTACCCACACCTGGACCCTAAACCGTCCCCGTCCCCTAACCCTAACCCTAGCCCGAACCCTAACCCTAAACCTTACCCGAAGCCTGACCCTCACCCGTCCCGTAATCCTAACCCGTAGGCTAACACTAACCCGCGCCCTCACACGCACGCTCCCCCTATAGCGTTGCCGTACCCTCACCTGGACCCTAAACCGTCCCCGTACGCTAACCCTAACCCTAGCCCGAACCCTAACCCTGACGCTTCCCCGAAGCCTGACCCTCACCCGTCCCCTAATCCTAACCCGTACGCTAACACTAACCCGCGCCCTCACACGCACGCTCCCCCTAAAGTGTTGCCGTACCCTCACCTGGACCCTAAACCGTCCCCGTCCCCTAACCCTGACCCTAGCCCGAACCCTAACCCTTACTCTTCCCCGAAGCCTGACCCTCACCCGTCCCCTAATCCTAACCCATACACTAACACTAACCCGCGCCCTCACACGCACGCTATCCCTAAAGCGTTGCCGTCCCCTCACCTGGACCCTAAACCGTCCCCGTCCCCTAACCCTAACCCTACCCCGAACCCTAAACCTGACGCTTCCCCGAAGCCTGACCCTCACCCGTCCCCTAATCCTAACCCGTACGCTAACACTAACCTGCGCCCTCACACGCACACTCCCCCTAAAGCGTTGCCGTACCCTCACCTGTACCCTAAACCGTCCCCGTCCCCTAACCCTAACCCTAGCCCGAACCCTAACCCTTACCCTTCCCCGAAGCCTGACCCTCACCCGTCCCCTATTCCTAACCCATACACTAACACTAAGCCACGCCCTCACACGCACGCTCCCCCTAAAGCGTTGCCGTACCCTCACCTGGACCCTAAACCGTCCCCGTCCCCTAACCCTAACCCTAGCCCGAACCCTAACCCTAACCCTTCCCCGAAGCCTGACCCTCACCCGTCCCCTAATCCTAACCCGTACGCTAACACTAACGCACGCCCTCACACGCACGCTCCCCCTAAAGCGTTGCCGTACCCTCACCTGGACCCTAAACCGTCCCCGTCCCCTAACCCTAACCCTAGAACGAACCCTAACCCTAACCCTTCCCCGAAGCCTGACCCTCACCCGTCCCCTAATCCTAATCCGCACGCTAACACTAACCCACGCCCTCACACGCACGCTCCCCCTAAAGCATTGCCGTACCCTCACCTGGACCCTAAACCGTCCCCGTCCCCTAACCCTAACGCTAGCCCGAACCCTATCCCTAATACTTCACCGAAGCCTGACCCTAACCCATCCCCAAATCTTTACCCGTACGCTAACACTAACCCACGCCCTCACACGCACGCTCCCCCTAAAGCGTTGCCGTACCCTCACCTGGACCCTAAACCGTCCCCGTCCCGTAACCCTAACCCTAGCCCGAACCCTAACCCTAACCCTTCCCCGAAGCCTGACCCTCACCCTTCCCCTAATCCTAACCCGTACGCTAACACTAACCCGCGCCCTCACACGCACCCTCCCCCTAAAGCGTTGCCGTACCCTCACCTGGACCCTAAACCACCCCGTGCCCTAAACCTAACCCTAGCCCGAACCCTAAACCTGACGCTTCCCCGAAGCCTGACCCTCACCCGTCCCCTAATCCTAACCCGTACGCTAACACTAACCCGCGCCCTCACAGGCACGCTCCCCCTAATGCGTTGCCGTACCCTCACCTGGACCCTAAACCGTCCCCGTCCCCTAACCCTAACCCTAGCCCGAACCCTAACCCTAACCCTTCCCTGAAGCCTGACCCTCACCCGTCCCCTAATCCTAACCCGTATGCTAACACTAACCCGCGCCCTCACACGCACGCTCCCCCTAATGTGTTGCCGCACCCTCACCTGGACCCTAAACCGTCCCCGTCCCCTAACCCTAACCCTAGCCCGAAACCTAAACCTAACACTTCCCCGAAGCCTGACCCTCACCCGTCCCCTAATCCTAACCCGTACGCTAACACTAAACCACGCCCTCACACGCACGCTCCCCCTAAAGGGTTGCCGTACCCTCACCTGGACCCTAAACCGTCCCCATCCCCGTCCCCTAACCCTAGCCCGAACCCTAACCCTAACCCTTCCCCGAAGCCTGACCCTCAACCGTCCCCTAATCCTAACCCGTACGCTAACACTAACCCACGCCCTCACACGCACGCTCCCCCTAAAGCGTTGCCGTACCCTCACCTGGACCCTAAACCGTCCCCGACCCCTAACCCTAACCCTAGCCCGAACCCTAAACCTAAACCTTCCCAGAAGCCTGACCCTCAGCCTTCCCCTAATCCTAACCCGTACGATAACACTAACCCGCGCCCTCACACGCACGCTCCCCCTAAAGCGTTGCCGTACCCTCACCTGGACCCTAAACCGTCCCCGTCCCCTAACCCTAACCCTAGCCCGAACCCTAACCCTAACCCTTCCCCGAAGCCTGACCCTCACCCGTCCCCTAATCCTAACACGTACGCTAACAATAACCTGCGCCCTCACACGCACGCTCCCTCTAAAGCGTTGCCGTACCCTCACCTGGACCCTAAACCGTCCCAGTCCCCTAACCCTAACCCTAGTCCGAACCCTAACCCTAACCCTTCCCCGAAGCCTGACCCTCACCCGTCCCCTAATCCTAACCCGTACGCTAACACTAACCCGCGCCCTCACACGCACGCTCCCCCTAAAGCGTTGCCGTACCCTCACCTGGACCCTAAACCGTCCCCGTCCCCTAACCCTAACCCTAGCCCGAACCCTAACCCTAACCCTTCCCCGAAGCCTGACCCTCACCCGTCGCCTAATCCTAACCCGTACGCTAACACTAACCCGCGCCCTCACACGCACGCTCCCCCTAAAGCGTTGCCGTACCCTCACCTGGACCCTAAACCGTCCCCGTCCCCTAACCCTAACCCTAGACCGAACCCTAAACTTAACCCTTCCCCGAAGCCTGACCCTCACCCGTCCCCTAATCCTAACCCGTACGCTAACACTAACCCGCGCCCTCACACGCACGCTCCCCCTAAAGCGTTGCCGTACCCTCACCTGGACCCTAAACCGTCCCCGTCCCCTAACCCTAACCCTAGCCCGAACCCTAAACTTAACCCTTCCCCGAAGCCTGACCCTCACCCGTCCCCTAATCCTAACCCGTACGCTAACACTAACCCGCGCCCTCACACGCACGCTCCCCCTAAAGCGTTGCCGTACCCTCACCTGGACCCTAAACCGTCCCCGTCCCCTAACCCTAACCCTAGCCCGAACCCTAACCCTAACCCTTCCCCGAAGCCTGACCCTCACCCGTCCCCTAATCCTAACCCGTACGCTAACACTAACCCACGCCCTCACACGCACGCTCCCCCTAAAGCGTTGCCGTACCCTCACCTGGAACCTAAACCGTCCCCGTCCCCTGATCCTAACCCTAGGCCGAACCCTCTCCCTAACCCTTCCCCGAAGCCTGACCCTCACCCGTCCCCTAATCCTAACCCGTACGCTAACACTAACCCGCGCCCTCACACGCACGCTCCCCCTAAAACGTTGCCGTACCCTCACCTGGACCCTAAACCGTCCCCGTCCCCTAACCCTAACCCTAGCCCGAACCCTAACCCTAACCCTTCCCCGAAGCCTGACCCTCACCCGTCCCCTAATCCTAACCCGTAGGCTAACACTAACCCGCGCCCTCACACGCACGCTCCCCCTAAAGCGTTGCCGTACCCTCACCTGGACCCTAAACCGTCCCCGTACGCTAACCCTAACCCTAGCCCGAACCCTAACCCTGACGCTTCCCCGAAGCCTGACCCTCACCCGTCCCCTAATCCTAACCCGTACGCTAACACTAACCCGCGCCCTCACACGCACGCTCCCCCTAAAGTGTTGCCGTACCCTCACCTGGACCCTAAACCGTCCCCGTCCCCTAACCCTGACCCTAGCCCGAACCCTAACCCTTACTCTTCCCCGAAGCCTGACCCTCACCCGTCCCCTAATCCTAACCCATACACTAACACTAACCCGCGCCCTCACACGCACGCTATCCCTAAAGCGTTGCCGTCCCCTCACCTGGACCCTAAACCGTCCCCGTCCCCTAACCCTAACCCTACCCCGAACCCTAACCCTGACGCTTCCCCGAAGCCTGACCCTCACCCGTCCCCTAATCCTAACCCGTACGCTAACACTAACCTGCGCCCTCACACGCACACTCCCCCTAAAGCGTTGCCGTACCCTCACCTGGACCCTAAACCGTCCCCGTCCCCTAACACTAACCCTAGCCCGAACCCTAACCCTTACCCTTCCCCGAAGCCTGACCCTCACCCGTCCCCTATTCCTAACCCATACACTAACACTAAGCCGCGCCCTCACACGCACGCTCCCCCTAAAGCGTTGCCGTACCCTCACCTGGACCCTAAACCGTCCCCGTCCCCTAACCCTAACCCTAGCCCGAACCCTAACCCTAACCCTTCCCCGAAGCCTGACCCTCACCCGTCCCCTAATCCTAACCCGTACGCTAACACTAACGCACGCCCTCACACGCACGCTCCCCCTAAAGCGTTGCCGTACCCTCACCTGGACCCTAAACCGTCCCCGTCCCCTAACCCTAACCCTAGAACGAACCCTAACCCTAACCCTTCCCCGAAGCCTGACCCTCACCCGTCCCCTAATCCTAATCCGTACGCTAACACTAACCCACGCCCTCACACGCACGCTCCCCCTAAAGCATTGCCGTACCCTCACCTGGACCCTAAACCGTCCCCGTCCCCTAACCCTAACGCTAGCCCGAACCCTATCCCTAATACTTCACCGAAGCCTGACCCTAACCCATCCCCAAATCTTTACCCGTACGCTAACACTAACCCACGCCCTCACACGCACGCTCCCCCTAAAGCGTTGCCGTACCCTCACCTGGACCCTAAACCGTCCCCGTCCCGTAACCCTAACCCTAGCCCGAACCCTAACCCTAACCCTTCCCCGAAGCCTGACCCTCACCCTTCCCCTAATCCTAACCCGTACGCTAACACTAACCCGCGCCCTCACACGCACCTCCCCCTAAAGCGTTGCCGTACCCTCACCTGGACCCTAAACCACCCCCGTGCCCTAAACCTAACCCTAGCCCGAACCCTAAACCTGACGCTTCCCCGAAGCCTGACCCTCACCCGTCCCCTAATCCTAACCCGTACGCTAACACTAACCCGCGCCCTCACAGGCACGCTCCCCCTAATGCGTTGCCGTACCCTCACCTGGACCCTAAACCGTCCCCGTCCCCTAACCCTAACCCTAGCCCGAACCCTAACCCTAACCCTTCCCCGAAGCCTGACCCTCACCCGTCGCCTAATCCTAACCCGTACGCTAACACTAACCCGCGCCCTCACACGCACGCTCCCCCTAAAGCGTTGCCGTACCCTCACCTGGACCCTAAACCGTCCCCGTCCCCTAACCCTAACCCTAGACCGAACCCTAAACTTAACCCTTCCCCGAAGCCTGACCCTCACCCGTCCCCTAATCCTAATCCGTACGCTAACACTAACCCACGCCCTCACACGCACGCTCCCCCTAAAGCATTGCCGTACCCTCACCTGGACCCTAAACCGTCCCCGTCCCCTAACCCTAACGCTAGCCCGAACCCTATCCCTAATACTTCACCGAAGCCTGACCCTAACCCATCCCCAAAACTTTACCCGTACGCTAACACTAACCCACGCCCTCACACGCACGCTCCCCCTAAAGCGTTGCCGTACCCTCACCTGGACCCTAAACCGTCCCCGTCCCGTAACCCTAACCCTAGCCCGAACCCTAACCCTAACCCTTCCCCGAAGCCTGACCCTCACCCTTCCCCTAATCCTAACCCGTACGCTAACACTAACCCGCGCCCTCACACGCACCCTCCCCCTAAAGCGTTGCCGTACCCTCACCTGGACCCTAAACCACCCCCGTGCCCTAAACCTAACCCTAGCCCGAACCCTAAACCTGACGCTTCCCCGAAGCCTGACCCTCACCCGTCCCCTAATCCTAACCCGTACGCTAACACTAACCCGCGCCCTCACAGGCACGCTCCCCCTAATGCGTTGCCGTACCCTCACCTGGACCCTAAACCGTCCCCGTCCCCTAACCCTAACCCTAGCCCGAACCCTAACCCTAACCCTTCCCCGAAGCCTGACCCTCACCCGTCGCCTAATCCTAACCCGTACGCTAACACTAACCCGCGCCCTCACACGCACGCTCCCCCTAAAGCGTTGCCGTACCCTCACCTGGACCCTAAACCGTCCCCGTCCCCTAACCCTAACCCTAGACCGAACCCTAAAGTTAACCCTTCCCCGAAGCCTGACCCTCACCCGTCCCCTAATCCTAACCCGTACGCTAACACTAACCCGCGCCCTCACACGCACGCTCCCCCTAAAGCGTTGCCGTACACTCACCTGGACCCTAAACCGTCCCCGTCCCCTAACCCTAACCCTAGCCCGAACCCTAAACTTAACCCTTCCCCGAAGCCTGACCCTCACCCGTCCCCTAATCCTAACCCGTACGCTAACACTAACCCGCGCCCTCACACGCACGCTCCCCCTAAAGCGTTGCCGTACCCTCACCTGGACCCTAAACCGTCCCCGTCCCCTAACCCTAACCCTAGCCCGAACCCTAACCCTAACCCTTCCCCGAAGCCTGACCCTCACCCGTCCCCTAATCCTAACCCGTACGCTAACACTAACCCACGCCCTCACACGCACGCTCCCCCTAAAGCGTTGCCGTACCCTCACCTGGAACCTAAACCGTCCCCGTCCCCTGATCCTAACCCTAGGCCGAACCCTCTCCCTAACCCTTCCCCGAAGCCTGACCCTCACCCGTCCCCTAATCCTAACCCGTACGCTAACACTAACCCGCGCCCTCACACGCACGCTCCCCCTAAAACGTTGCCGTACCCTCACCTGGACCCTAAACCGTCCCCGTCCCCTAACCCTAACCCTAGCCCGAACCCTAACCCTAACCCTTCCCCGAAGCCTGACCCTCACCCGTCCCCTAATCCTAACCCGTACGCTAACACTAACCCGCGCCCTCACACGCACGCTCCCCCTAAAGCGTTGCCGTACCCTCACCTGGACCCTAAACTGCCCCCGTGCCCTAAACCTAACCCTAGCCCGAAACCTAACACTGACGCTTCCCTGAAGCCTGACCCTCACCCTTCCCCTAATCCTAACCCTTACGCTAACACTCACCCGCGCCCTCACACGCACGCTCCCCCTAAAGCGTTGCCGTACCCTCACCTGGACCATAAACCGTCCCCATCCCCTAACCCTAACCCTAGCCCGAAACCTAACCCTAACCCTTCCCCGAAGCCTGACCCTCACCCGTCCCCTAATCCTAACACGTACGCTAACACTAACCCACGCCCTCAAACGCACGCTCCCCCTAAAGCGTTGCCGTACCCTCACCTGGACCCTAAACCGTCCCCGTCCCCTAACCCTAACCCTAGCCCGAACCCTATCCCTAATCCTTCCCCGAAGCCTGACCCTCACCCGTCCCCTAATCCTAACCCGTACGCTAACACTAACCCGCGCCCTCACACGAACGCTCCCCCTAAAGCGTTGCCGTACCCACACCTGGACCCTAAACCGTCCCCGTCCCCTAACCCTAACCCTAGCCCGAACCCTAACCCTAAACCTTACCCGAAGCCTGACCCTCACCCGTCCCGTAATCCTAACCCGTAGGCTAACACTAACCCGCGCCCTCACACGCACGCTCCCCCTATAGCGTTGCCGTACGCTCACCTGGACCCTAAACCGTCCCCGTCCCCTAACCCTAACCCTAGCCCGAACCCTAACCCTGACGCTTCCCCGAAGCCTGACCCTCACCCGTCCCCTAATCCTAACCCGTACGCTAACACTAACCCGCGCCCTCACACGCACGCTCCCCCTAAAGTGTTGCCGTACCCTCACCTGGACCCTAAACCGTCCCCGTCCCCTAACCCTGACCCTAGCCCGAACCCTATCCCTTACTCTTCCCCGAAGCCTGACCCTCACCCGTCCCCTAATCCTAACCCATACACTAACACTAACCCGCGCCCTCACACGCACGCTATCCCTAAAGCGTTGCCGTCCCCTCACCTGGACCCTAAACCGTCCCCGTCCCCTAACCCTAACCCTACCCCGAACCCTAACCCTGACGCTTCCCCGAAGCCTGACCCTCACCCGTCCCCTAATCCTAACCCGTACGCTAACACTAACCTGCGCCCTCACACGCACACTCCCCCTAAAGCGTTGCCGTACCCTCACCTGGACCCTAAACCGTCCCCGTCCCCTAACCCTAACCCTAGCCCGAACCCTAACCCTTACCCTTCCCCGAAGCCTGACCCTCACCCGTCCCCTATTCCTAACCCATACACTAACACTAAGCCGCGCCCTCACACGCACGCTCCCCCTAAAGCGTTGCCGTACCCTCACCTGGACCCTAAACCGTCCCCGTCCCCTAACCCTAACCCTAGCCCGAACCCTAACCCTAACCCTTCCCCGAAGCCTGACCCTCACCCGTCCCCTAATCCTAACCCGTACGCTAACACTAACGCACGCCCTCACACGCACGCTCCCCCTAAAGCATTGCCGTACACTCACCTGGACCCTAAACCGTCCCCGTCCCCTAACCCTAACGATAGCCCGAACCCTATCCCTAACACTTCACCGAAGCCTGACCCTAACCCGTCCCCAAATCTTAACCCGTACGCTAACACTAACCCACGCCCTCACACGCACGCTCCCCCTAAAGCGTTGCCGTACCCTCACCTGGACCCTAAACCGTCCCCGTCCCGTAACCCTAACCCTAGCCCGAACCCTAACCCTAACCCTTCCCCGAAGCCTGACCCTCACCCGTCCCCTAATCCTAACCCGTACGCTAACACTAACCCGCGCCCTCACACGCACGCTCCCCCTAAAGCGTTGCCGTACCCTCACCTGGACCCTAAACCGCCCCCGTGCCCTAACCCTAACCCTAGCCCGAACCCTAACCCTGACGCTTCCCCGAAGCCTGACCCTCACCCGTCCCCTAATCCTAACCCGTACGCTAACACTAACCCGCGCCCTCACACGCACGCTCCCCCTAATGCGTTGCCGTACCCTCACCTGGACCCTAAACCGTCCCCGTCCCCTAACCCTAACCCTAACCCTCACCTGGACCCTAAACCGTCCCCGACCCCTAACCCTAACCCTAGCCTGAACCCTAAACCTAACACTTCCCCGAAGCCTGACCCTCACCCGTCCCCTAATCCTAACCCGTACGCTAACACTAAACCACGCCCTCACACGCACGCTCCCCCTAAAGGGTTGCCGTACCCTCACCTGGACCCTAAACCGTCCCCATCCCCGTCCCCTAACCCTAGGCCGAACCCTAACCCTAACCCTTCCCCGAAGCCTGACCCTCAACCGTCCCCTAATCCTAACCCGTACGCTAACACTAACCCGCGCCCTCACACGCACGCTCCCCCTAAAGCGTTGCCGTACCCTCACCTGGACCCTAAACCGTCCCCGACCCCTAACCCTAACCCTAGCCCGAACCCTAAACCTAAACCTTCCCCGAAGCCTGACCCTCAGCCGTCCCCTAATCCTAACCCGTACGATAACACTAACCCGCGCCCTCACACGCACGCTCCCCCTAAAGCGTTGCCGTACCCTCACCTGGACCCTAAACCGTCCCCGTCCCCTAACCCTAACCCTAGCCCGAACCCTAACCCTAACCCTTCCCCGAAGCCTGACCCTCACCCGTCCCCTAATCCTAACACGTACGCTAACAATAACCCGCGCCCTCACACGCACGCTCCCTCTAAAGCGTTGCCGTACCCTCACCTGGACCCTAAACCGTCCCCGTCCCCTAACCCTAACCCTCGTCCGAACCCTAACCCTAACCCTTCCCCGAAGCCTGACCCTCACCCGTCCTCTAATCCTAACCCGTACGCTAACACTAACCCACGCCCTCACACGCACGCTCCCCCAAAAGCGTTGCCGTAACCTCACCTGGACCCTAAACCGTCCCCGTCCCCTAACCCTAACCCTAGCCCGAACCCTAACCCTAACCCTTCCCCGAAGCCTGACCCTCACCCGTCGCCTAATCCTAACCCGTACGCTAACACTAACCCGCGCCCTCACATGCACGCTCCCCCTAAATCGTTGCCGTACCCTCACCTGGACCCTAAACCGTCCCCGTCCCCTAACCCTAACCCTAGCCCGAACCCTAACCCTAACCCTTCCCCGAAGCCTGACCCTCACCCGTCCCCTAATCCTAACCCGTACGCTCACACTAACCCGCGCCCTCACCTGCACGCTCCCCCTAAAGCGTTGCCGTACCCTCACCTGGACCCTAAACCGTCCCCGTCCCCTAACGCTAACCCTAGCCCGAAACCTAACTGTAACCCTTCCCCGAAGCCTGACCCTCACCCGTCCCCTAATCCTAACCAGTACGCTAACACTAACCCGCGCCCTCACATGCACGCTCCCCCTAAAGCGTTGCCGTACCCTCACCTGGACCCTAAACCGTCCCCGACCCCTAACCCTAACCCTAGCCTGAACCCTAAACCTAACACTTCCCCAAAGCCTGACCCTCACCCGTCCCCTAATCCTAACCCGTACGATAACACTAACCCGCGCCCTCACACGCACGCTCCCCCTAAAGCGTTGCCGTACCCTCACCTGGACCCTAAACCGTCCCCATCCCCTAACCCTAACCCTAGCCCGAACCCTAACCCTAACCCTTCCCTGAAGCCTGACCCTCACCCGTCCCCTAATCCTAACACGTACGCTAACAATAACCCGCACCCTCACACGCACGCTCCCTCTAAAGCGTTGCCGTACCCTCACCTGGACCCTAAACCGTCCCCGTCCCCTAACCCTAACCCTAGTCCGAACCCTAACCCTAACCCTTCCCCGAAGCCTGACCCTCACCCGTCCCCTAATCCTAACCCGTACGCTAACACTAACCCGCGCCCTCACACGCACGCTCCCCCTAAAGCGTTGCCGTACCCTCACCTGGACCCTAAACCGTCCCCGTCCCATAACCCTAACCCTAGCCCGAACCCTAACGCTAAACCTTCCCCGAAGCCTGACCCTCACCCGTCGCCTAATCCTAACCCGTACGCTAACACTAACCCGCGCCCTCACACGCACGCTCCCCCTAAAGCGTTGCCGTACCCTCACCTGGACCCTAAACCGTCCCCGTCCCCTAACCCTAACCCTAGCCCGAACCCTAACCCTATCCCTTCCCCGAAGCCTGACCCTCACCCGTCCCCTAATCCTAACCCGTACGCTAACACTAACCCGCGCCCTCACACGCACGCTCCCCATAAAGCGTTGCCGTACCCTCACCTGGACCCTAAACCGTCCCCGTCCCCTAACCCTAACCCTAGCCCGAAACCTAACCCGAACCCTTCCCCGAAGCCTGACCCTCACCCGTCCCCTAATCCTAACCAGTACGCTAACACTAACCCGCGCCCTCACACGCACGCTCCCCCTAAAGGGTTGCCGTACCCTCACCTGGACCCTAAACCGTCCCCGTCCCCTAACCCTAACCCTAGCCCGAACCCTAAACCTAACCCTTCCCCGAAGCCTGACCCTCACCCGTCCCCTAATCCTAACCCGTACGCTAACACTAACCCGTGCCCTCACACGCACGCTCCCCCTAAAGTGTTACCGTACCCTCACCTGGACCCTAAACCGTCCCCGTCCCCTAAACCTAACCCTAGCCCGAACCCTAACCCTAACCCTTCCCTGAAGCCTGACATTCACCCGTCCCCTAATCCTAACCCGTACGCTAACACTAACCCGCGCCCTCACACGCACGCTCCCCCTAAAGCGTTGCCGTACCCTCACCTGGACCCTAAACCGTCCCCGTCCCCTAACCCTAACCCTAGCCCGAACCATAACCCTAACCCTTCCCCGAAGCCTGACCCTCACCCGTCCCCTAATCCTAACCCGTACGCTAACACTAACCCGCGCCCTCACACGCACGCTCCCCCTAAAGGGTTGCCGTACCCTCACCTGGAACCTAAACCGTCCCCGTCCCCTAACCCTAACCGTAGCCCGAACCCTAACCCTAACCCTTCCCCGAAGCCTGACCCTCACCCGTCCCCTAATCCTAACACGTACGCTAACACTAACCCGCGCCCTCACACGCACGCTCCCCCTAAAACGTTGCCGTACCCTTACCTGGACCCTAAACCGTCCCCGTCCCCTAACCCTAACCCTAGCCCGAACCCTAACCCTAACCCTTCCCCGAAGCCTGACCCTCACCCGTCCCCTAATCCTAACCCGTACGCTAACACTATCACGCGCCCTCACACGCACGCTCCCCCTAAAGCGTTGCCATACCCTCACCTGGACCCTAAACCGTCCCCGTCCCCGTCCCCTAACCCTAGCCCGAACCCTAACCCTAACCCTTCCCCGAAGCCTGACCCTCACCCGTCCCCTAATCCTAACCCGTACGCTAACACTAACCCGCACCCTCACACGCACGCTCCCCCTAAAGGGTTGCCGTACCCTCACCTGTCCCCTAAACCGTCCCCGTCCCCTAACCCTAACCCTAGCCCGAACACTAACCCTAACCCTTCCCCGTAGCCTGACCCTCACCCGTCCCCTAATCCTAACCCGTACGCTAACACTAACCCGCGCCCTCACACGCACGCTCCCCATAAAGCGTTGCCGTACCCTCACCTGGACCCTAAACCGTCCCCGTCCACTAACCCTAACCCTAGCCCGAACCCTAGCCCTAACCCTTCCCCGAAGCCTGACCCTCACCTGTCCCCTAATCCTAACCCGTACGCTAACACTAACCCGCGCCCTCACACGCCCGCTCCCCCTAAAGCGTTGCCGTACCCTCACCTGTACCCTAAACCGTCCCGGTCCCCGTCCCCTAACCCTAGCCCGAACCCTAACCCTAACACTTCCCCGAAGCCTGACCCTCACCCGTCCCCTAATCCTAACCCGTACGCTAAACTAACCCGCGCCCTCACACGCACGCTCCCCCTAAAGCGTTGCCGTACCCTCACCTGGACCCTAAACCGTCCCCGTCCCCTAAACCTAACCCTAGCCCGAACCCTAACCCTAACCCTTCCCCGAAGCCTGACCCTCACCCGTCGCCTAATCCTAACCCGTACGCTAACACTAACCCACGCCCTCACACGCACGCTCCCCCTAAAGCGTTGCCGTACCCTCACCTGGACCCTAAACCGTCCCCGTCCCCTAACCCTAACCCTAGCCCGAACCCTAACCCTAACCCTTCCCCGAAGCCTGACCCTCACCCGTCCCCTAATCCTAACCCGTACGCTAACACTAACCCACGCCCTCACACGCACGCTCCCCAAAAAGCGTTGCCGTACCCTCACCTGGACCCTAAACCGTCCCCGTCCCCTAACCCTAACCCTAGCCCGAAACCTAACCCTAACCCTTCCCCGAAGCCTGACCCTCACCCGTCCCCTAATCCTAACCAGTACGCTAACACTAACCCGCGCCCTCACACGCACGCTCCCCCTAAAGAGTTGCCGTACCCTCACCTGGACCCTAAACCGTCCCCGTCCCCTAACCCTAACCCTAGCCCGAACCCTAACCCTAACACTTCCCCGAAACCTAACCCTCACCCGTCCCCTAATCCTAACCCGTACGCTAACAGTAACCCGCGCCCTCACACGCACGCTCCCCCTAAAGCGTTGCCGTACCCTCACCTGGACCCTAAACCGTCCCCGTCCCCTAAACCTAACCCTAGCCCGAACCCTAACCCTAACCCTTCCCCGAAGCCTGACCCTCACCCGTCCCCTAATCCTAACCCGTACGCTAACACTAACCCGCGCCCTCACACGCACGCTCCCCCTAAAGCGTTGCCGTACCCTCACCTGGACCCTAAACCTTCCCCATCCCCTAAACCTAACCCTAGCCCGAACCCTAACCCTAACCCTTCCCCGAAGCCTGACCCTCACCCATCTTCTAATCCTAACCCGTACAATAACACTAACCCGCGCCCTCACACGCACGCTCCCCCTAAAGCGTTGCCGTACCCTCACCTGGACCCTAAACTGTCCCCGTCCCCTAACCCTAACCCTAGCCCGAACCCTAACCCTAACCCTTCCCCGAAGCCTGACCCTCACCCGTCGCCTAATCCTAACCCGTACGCTAACACTAACCCGCGCCCTCACACGCACGCTCCCCCTAAAGCGTTGCCGTACCCTCACCTGGACCCTAAACCGTCCCCATCCCCTAACCCTAACCCTAGCCCGAACCCTAACCCTAACCCTTCCCTGAAGCCTGACCCTCACCCGTCCCCTAATCCTAACACGTACGCTAACAGTAACCCGCACCCTCACACGCACGCTCCCTCTAAAGCGTTGCCGTACCCTCACCTGGACCCTAAACCGTCCCCGTCCCCTAACCCTAACCCTAGTCCGAACCCTAACCCTAACCCTTCCCCGAAGCCTGACCCTCACCCGTCGCCTAATCCTAACCCGTACGCTAACACTAACCCGCGCCCTCACACGCACGCTCCCCCTAAAGCGTTGCCGTACCCTCACCTGGACCCTAAACCGTCCCCGTCCCCTAACCCTAACCCTAGCCCGAACCCTAACCCTAACCCTTCCCCGAAGCCTGACCCTCACCCGTCCCCTAATCCTAACCCGTACGCTAACACTAACCCGCGCCCTCACACGCACGCTCCCCATAAAGCGTTGCCGTACCCTCACCTGGACCCTAAACCGTCCCCGTCCCCTAACCCTAACCCTAGCCCGAAACCTAACCCGAACCCTTCCCCGAAGCCTGACCCTCACCCGTCCCCTAATCCTAACCAGTACGCTAACACTAACCCGCGCCCTCACACGCACGCTCCCCCTAAAGGGTTGCCGTACCCTCACCTGGACCCTAAACCGTCCCCGTCCCCTAACCCTAACCCTAGCCCGAACCCTAAACCTAACCCTTCCCCGAAGCCTGACCCTCACCCGTCCCCTAATCCTAACCCGTACGCTAACACTAACCCGTGCCCTCACACGCACGCTCCCCCTAAACTGTTACCGTACCCTCACCTGGACCCTAAACCGTCCCCGTCCCCTAAACCTAACCCTAGCCCGAACCCTAACCCTAACCCTTCCCTGAAGCCTGACATTCACCCGTCCCCTAATCCTAACCCGTACGCTAACACTAACCCGCGCCCTCACACGCACGCTCCCCCTAAAGCGTTGCCGTACCCTCACCTGGACCCTAAACCGTCCCCGTCCCCTAACCCTAACCCTAGCCCGAACCATAACCCTAACCCTTCCCCGAAGCCTGACCCTCACCCGTCCCCTAATCCTAACCCGTACGCTAACACTAACCCGCGCCCTCACACGCACGCTCCCCCTAAAGGGTTGCCGTACCCTCACCTGGACCCTAAACAGTCCCCATCCCCTAACCCTAACCCTAGCCCGAACCCTAACCCTAACCCTTCCCCGAAGCCTGACCCTCACCCGTCCCCTAATCCTAACCCGTACGCTAACACTAACCTGCGCCCTCACACGCACGCTCCCCCTAAAGCGTTGCCGTACCCTCACCTGGACCCTAAACAGTCCCCATCCCCTAACCCTAACCCTAGCCCGAACCCTAACCCTAACCCTTCCCCGAAGCCTGACCCTCACACGTCCCGTAATCCTAACGCGTACGCTAACACTAACCCGCACCCTCACACGCACGCTCCCCCTAAAGCGTTGCCGTACCCTCACCTGGACCCTAAATCGTCCCCGTCCCCTAACCCTAACCCTAGCCCGAACCCTAACCCTAACCCTTCCCCGAAGCCTGACCCTCCCCCGTCCCCTAATCCTAACCCGTACGCTAACACTAACCCGCGCCCTCACACGCACGCTCCCCCTAAAGCGTTGCCGTACCCTCACCTGGACCTTGAACCGTCCCCGGTCCTAACCCTAACCCTAGCCCGAACCCTAACCCTAACCCTTCCCCGAAGCCTGACCCTCACCCGTCCCCTAATCCTAACCCGTACGCTAACACTAACCCGCGCCCTCACACGCACGCTCCCCCTAAAGCGTTGCCGTACCCTCACCTGGACCCTAAACCGTCCCCATCCCCTAACCCTAACCCTAGCCCGAACCCTAACCCTAACCCTTCGCCGAAGCCTGACCCTCACACGTCCTCTAATCCTCACCCGTACGCTAACACTAACCCGCACCCTCACACGCTCGCTCTGCCTAAAGCATTGCCGTACCCTCACCTGGACCCTAAACCGTCCCCGTCCCCTAACCCTAACCCTAGCCCGAACCCTAACCCTAACACTTCCCCGAAGCCTGACCCTCCCCCGTCCCCTAATCCTAACCCGTACGCTAACACTAACCCGCGCCCTCACACGCACGCTCCCCCTAAAGCGTTGCCGTACCCTCACCTGGACCCTAAACCGTCCCCGGTCCTAACCCTAACCCTAGCCCGAACCCTAACCCTAACCCTTCCCCGAAGCCTGACCTTCACCCGTCCCCTAATCCTAACCCGTACGCTAACACTAACCCGCGCCCTCACACGCACGCTCCCCCTAAAGCGTTGCCGTACCCTCACCTGGACCCTAAACCGTCCCCATCCCCTAACCCTAACCCTAGCCAGAACCCTAACCCTAACCCTTCCCCGAAGCCTGACCCTCACACGTCCCCTAATCCTAACCCGTACGCTAACACTAACCCGCGCCCTCACACGCACGCTCCCCCTAAAGCGTTGCCGTACCCTCACCTGGACCCTAAGCCGTCCCCGTCCCCTAACCCTAACCCTAGCCCGAACACTAACCCCAACCGTTCCCCGAAGCCTGACCCTCACCCGTCCCTTAATCCTAATCGGTACACTAACACTAACTCGCGCCCTCACACGCACGCGCCCCCTAAAGCGTTGCCGTAGCCTCAACTGGACCCTAAACCGTCCCCGTCCCCTAACCCTAACCCTAGCCCGAACCCTAACCCTAACCCTTCCCCGAAGCCTGACCCTCACCCGTCCCCTAATCCTAACCCGTACGCTAACACTAACCCGCGCCCTCACAGGCACGCTCCCCCTAAAGCGTTGCCGTACCCTCACCTGGACCCTAAACCGTCCCCGTCCCCTAACCCTAACCCTAGCCCGAACCCTAACCCTAACACTTCCCTGAAGCCTGACCCTCACCCGTCCCCTAATCCTAACCCGTACGCTAACACTAACGCGCGCCCTCACACGCATGCTCCCCCTAAAGCGTTGCCGTACCCTCACCTGGACCCTAAACCGTCCCCGTCCCCTAACCCTAACCCTAGCCCGAACCCTAACCCTAACCCTTCCCCGAAGCCTGACCCTCACCCGTCCCCTAATCCTAACCCGTACGCTAACACTAACCCGCGCCCTCACACGCACGCTCCCCCTAAAGTGTTGCCGTACCCTCACCTGGACCCTAAACCGTCCCCGTCCCCTAACCCTAACCCTAGCCCGAACCCTAACCCTAACCCTTCCCCGAAGCCTGACCCTCACCCGTCCCCTAATCCTAACCCGTACGCTAACACTAACCCGCGCCCTCACACGCACGCTCCCCCTAAAGCGTTGCCGTACCCTCACCTGGACCCTAAAACGTCCCCATCCCCTAAACCTAACCCTAGCCCGAACACTAACACTAACCCTTCCCCGAAGACTCACCCTCACCCGTCCCCTAATCCTAACCCGTACGCTAACACTAACCCGCGCCCTCACACGCACGCTCCCCCTAAAGCGTTGCCGTACCCTCACCTGGACCCTGAACCGTCCCCGTCCCCTAACCCTAACCCTAGCCCGAACCCTAACCCTAACCCTTCCCCGAAGCCTGACCCTCAACGGTCCCCTAATCCTAATCCGTACGCTAACACTAATGCGCGCCCTCACACGCACGCTCCCCCTAAAGCGTTGCCGTACCCTCACCTGGACCCTAAACCGTCCCCGTCCCCTAACCCTAATCCTAGCCCGAACCCTAACCCTAGCACTTCCCCGAAGCCTGACCCTCACCCGTCCCCTAATCCTAACCCGTACGCTAACACTAACCTGCGCCCTAACACGCACGCTCCCCCTAAAGCGTTGCCGTACCCTCACCTGGACCCTAAACCGTCCCCGTCCCCTAACCCTAACCCTAGCCCGAACCCTAACCCTAACCCTTCCCCGAAGCCTGACCCTCACCTGTCCCCTAATCCTAACCCGTACGCTAACACTAACCCGCGCCCTCACAGGCACGCTCCCCCTAAAGCGTTGCCGTACCCTCACCTGGACCCTAAACCGTCCCCGTCCCCTAACCCTACCCCTAGCCCGAACCCTAACCCTAACCCTTCCCCGAAGCCTGACCCTCACCCGTCCCCTAATCCTAACCCGTACGCTAACACTAACCCGCGCCCTCACACGCTCGCTCCGCCTAAAGCGTTGCCGTACCCTCACCTGGACCTTAAACCGTCTCCGTCCCCTAACCCTAACTCTAGCCCGAACCCTAACCCTAACCCTTCCCTGAAGCCTGACCCTCACCCGTCCCCTAATCCTAACCCGTACGCTGACACTAACCCACGCCCTCACACGCACGCTCCCCCTAAAGCGTTGCCGTACCCTCACCTGGACCCTAAACCATCCCCGGTCCTAACCCTAACCCTAGCCTGAACCCTAACCCTAACCCTTCCCCGAAGCCTGACCCTCACCCGTCCCCTAATCCTAACCCGTGCGCTAACACTAACCCGCGCCCTCACACGCACGCTCCCCCTAAAGCGTTGCCGTACCCTCACCTGGACCCTAAACCGTCCCCGTCCCCTAACCCTAACCCTAGCCCGAACCCTAACCCTTCCCCGAAGCATGACCCTCACACGTCCCCTAATCCGAACCCGTACGCTAACACTAACCCACGCACTCACACGCACGCTCCCCCTAAAGCGTTGCCGTACCCTCACCTGGACCCTAAACCGTCCCCGTCCCCTAACCCTAACCCTAGACCGAACCCTAACCCTAACCCTTCACCGAAGCCTGACCCTCACCCGTCCCCTAATCCTAACCCGTAGGCTAACACTAACCCGCGCCCTCACACGCACGCTCCCCCTAAAGCGTTGCAGTACCCTCACCTGGACCCTAAACCGTCCCCGTCCCCTAATCCTAACCCTAGACCGAACCCTAACCCTAACCCTTCCCCGAAGCCTGACCCTCACCCGTCCCCTAATCCTAACCCGTACGCTAACACTAACCCGCGCCCTCACACGCACGCTCCCCCTAAAGCGTTGCCATACCCTCACCTGGACCCTAAACCGTCCCCGTCCCCTAACCCTATCCCTAGCCCGAACCCTAACCCTAACCCTTCCCCGAAGCCTGACCCTCACCCGTCCCCTAATCCTAACCCGTACGCTAACACTAACCCACGCCCTCACACCCACGCTCCCCCTAAAGCGTTGCCGTACGCTCACCTGGACCATAAACCGACCCCGTCCCCTAACCCTAACCCTAGCCCGAACCCTAACCCTAACCCTTCCCCGAAGCCTGACCCTCACCCGTCCCCTAATCCTAACCCATACGCTAACACTAACCCGCGCCCTCACACGCACGCTCCCCCTAAAGCGTTGCCGTACCCTCACCTGGACCCTAAACCGTCCCCGTCCCCTAACCCTAACCCTAGCCCGAACCCTAACCCTAACGCTTCCCCGAAGCCTGACCCTCACCCGTCCCCTAATCCTAACCCATACGCTAACACTAACCCACGCCCTCACATGCACGCTCCCCCTAAAGCGTTGCCGTACCCTCACCTGGACCCTAAACCGTCCCCGTCCCCTAACCCTAACCCTAACCCGAACCGTAACCCTAACCCTTCCCCGAACCCTGACCCTCACCCGTCCCCTAATCCTAACCCGTACGCTAACACTAACCCGCGCCCTCACACGCACTCTCCCCCTAAAGCGTTGCCATACCCGCACCTGGACCCTAAACCGTCCCCGTCCCCTAACCCTAACCCTAGCCCGAACCCTAACCCTAACCCTTCCCAAAGCCTGACCCTCACCCGTCCCCTAATCTTAACCCGTTCGCTAACACTAACCCACGCCCTCACACGCACGCTCCCCCTAAAGCGTTGCCGTACCCTCCCCTGGACCCTAAACTGTCCCCGTCCCCTAACCCAACCCTAGCCCGAACCCTAACCCTAACCCTTCCCCGAAGCCTGACCCTCCCCCGTCCCCTAATCCTAACCCGTACGCTACCAGTAACCCGCGCCCTCACACGCACGCTCCCCCTAAAGCGTTGCCGTACCCTCACCTGGACCCTAAACCATCCCTGTCCCCTAAGCCTAACCCTAGCCCGAACCCTAACCCTAACCCTTCCCCGAAGCCTGACCCTCCCCCGTCCCCTAATCCTAACCCGTACGCTAACACTAACCCGCGCCCTCACACGCACGCTCCCCCTAAAGCGTTGCCGTACCCTCACCTGGACCTTAAACCGTCCCCGGTCCTAACCCTAACCCTAGCCCGAACCCTAACCCTAACCCTTCCCCGAAGCCTGACCCTCACCCGTCCCCTAATCCTAACCCGTACGCTAACACTAACCCGCGCCCTCACACGCACGCTCCCCCTAAAGCGTTGCCGTACCCTCACCTGGACCCTAAACCGTCCCCATCCCCTAACCCTAACCCTAGCCCGAACCCTAACCCTAACCCTTCCCCGAAGCCTGACCCTCACACGTCCCCTAATCATAACCCGTACGCTAACACTAACCTGCGCCCTCACACGCACGCTCCCCCTAAAGCGTTGCCGTACCCTCACCTGGACCCTAAGCCGTCCCCGTCCCCTAACCCTAACCCTAGCCCGAACCCTAACCCCAACCCTTCCCCGAAGCCTGACCCTCACCCGTCCCTTAATCCTAACCCGTACACTAACACTAACCCGCGCCCTCACACGCACGCTCCCCCTAAAGCGTTGCCGTAGCCTCACCTGGACCCTAAACCGTCCCCGTCCCCTAACCCTAACCCTAGCCCGAACCCTAACCCTAACCCTTCCCCGAAGCCTGACCCTCACCCGTCCCCTAATCCTAACCCGTACGCTAACACTAACCCGCGCCCTCACACGCACGCTCCCCCTAAAGCGTTGCCGTACCCTCACCTGGACCCTAAACCGTCCCCGTCCCCTAACCCTAACCCTAGCCCGAACCCTAACCCTAACCCTTCCCCGAAGCCTGACCCTCACCCGTCCCCTAATCCTAACCCGTACGCTAACACTAACCCGCGCCCTCACACGCACGCTCCCCCTAAAGTGTTGCCGTACCCTCACCTGGACCCTAAACCGTCCCCGTCCCCTAACCCTAACCCTAGCCCGAACCCTAACCCTAACCCTTCCCCGAAGCCTGACCCTCACCCGTCCCCTAATCCTAACCCGTACGCTAACACTAACCCGCGCCCTCACACGCACGCTCCCCCTAAAGCGTTGACGTACCCTCACCTGGACCCTGAACCGTCCCCGTCCCCTAACCCTAACCCTAGCCCGAACCCTAACCCTAACCCTTCCCCGAAGCCTGACCCTCAACGGTCCCCTAATCCTAAGCCGTACGCTAACACTAACGCGCGCCCTCACACGCACGCTCCCCCTAAAGCGTTGCCGTACCCTCACCTGGACCCTAAACCGTCCCCGTCCCCTAACCCTAACCCTAGCCCGAACCCTAACCCTAGCACTTCCCCGAAGCCTGACCCTCACCCGTCCCCTAATCCTAACCCGTACGCTAACACTAACCTGCGCCCTAACACGCACGCTCCCCCTAAAGCGTTGCCGTACCCTCACCTGGACCCTAAACCGTCCCCGTCCCCTAACCCTAACCCTAGCCCGAACCCTAACCCTAACCCTTCCCCGAAGCCTGACCCTCACCCGTCCCCTAATCCTAACCCGTACGCTAACACTAACCCGCGCCCTCACAGGCACGCTCCCCCTAAAGCGTTGCCGTACCCTCACCTGGACCCTAAACCGTCCCCGTCCCCTAACCCTAACCCTAGCCCGAACCCTAACCCTAGCACTTCCCCGAAGCCTGACCCTCACCCGTCCCCTAATCCTAACCCGTACGCTAACACTAACCTGCGCCCTAACACGCACGCTCCCCCTAAAGCGTTGCCGTACCCTCACCTGGACCCTAAACCGTCCCCGTCCCCTAACCCTAACCCTAGCCCGAACCCTAACCCTAACCCTTCCCCGAAGCCTGACCCTCACCCGTCCCCTAATCCTAACCCGTACGCTAACACTAACCCGCGCCCTCACAGGCACGCTCCCCCTAAAGCGTTGCCGTACCCTCTCCTGGACCCTAAACCGTCCCCGTCCCCTAACCCTAACCCTAGCCCGAACCCTAACCCTAACCCTTCTCCGAAGCCTGACCCTCACCCGTCCCCTAATCCTAACCCGTACGCTAACACTAACCCGCGCCCTCACACGCACGCTCCCCCTAAAGCGTTGCCGTACCCTCACCTGGACCCTAAACCGTCCCCGTCCCCTAACCCTAACCCTAGCCCGAACCCTAACCCTAACCCTTCCCCGAAGCCTGACCCTCACCCGTCCCCTAATCCTAACCCGTACGCTAACACTAACCCGCGCCCTCACACGCACGCTCCCCCTAAAGTGTTGCCGTACCCTCACCTGGACCCTAAACCGTCCCCGTCCCCTAACCCTAACCCTAGCCCGAACCCTAACCCTAACCCTTCCCCGAAGCCTGACCCTCACCCGTCCCCTAATCCTAACCCGTACGCTAACACTAACCCGCGCCCTCACACGCACGCTCCCCCTAAAGCGTTGACGTACCCTCACCTGGACCCTGAACCGTCCCCGTCCCCTAACCCTAACCCTAGCCCGAACCCTAACCCTAACCCTTCCCCGAAGCCTGACCCTCAACGGTCCCCTAATCCTAAGCCGTACGCTAACACTAACGCGCGCCCTCACACGCACGCTCCCCCTAAAGCGTTGCCGTACCCTCACCTGGACCCTAAACCGTCCCCGTCCCCTAACCCTAACCCTAGCCCGAACCCTAACCCTAGCACTTCCCCGAAGCCTGACCCTCACCCGTCCCCTAATCCTAACCCGTACGCTAACACTAACCTGCGCCCTAACACGCACGCTCCCCCTAAAGCGTTGCCGTACCCTCACCTGGACCCTAAACCGTCCCCGTCCCCTAACCCTAACCCTAGCCCGAACCCTAACCCTAACCCTTCCCCGAAGCCTGACCCTCACCCGTCCCCTAATCCTAACCCGTACGCTAACACTAACCCGCGCCCTCACAGGCACGCTCCCCCTAAAGCGTTGCCGTACCCTCACCTGGACCCTAAACCGTCCCCGTCCCCTAACCCTAACCCTAGCCCGAACCCTAACCCTAACCCTTCCCCGAAGCCTGACCCTCACCCGTCCCCTAATCCTAACCCGTACGCTAACACTAACCCACGCCCTCACACGCACGCTCACCCTAAAGCGTTGCCGTACCCTCACCTGGACCCTAAACCGTCCCCGTCCCCTAACGCTAACCCTAGCCCGAACCCTTACCTTAACCCTTCCCCGAAGCCTGACCCTCACCCGTCCCCTAATCCTAACCCGTACGCTAACACTAACCCGCGCCCTCACACTCACGCTCCCCCTAAAGCGTTGCCGTACCCTCACCTGGACCCTAAACCGTCCCCGTCCCCTAACCCTAACCCTAGCCCGAACCCTAACCCTAACCCTTCCCCGAAGCCTGACCCTCACCCGTCCCCTAATCCTAACCCGTACGCTAACACTAACCCGCGACCTCACAAGCACGCTCCCCCTAAAGCGTTGCCGTACCCTCACCTGGACCCTAAACCGTCCCCGTCCCCTAACCCTAACCCTAGCCCGAACCCTAACCCTAACCCTTCCCCGAAGCCTGACCCTCACCCGTCCCCTAATCCTAACCCGTACGCTAACACTAACCCGCGCCCTCACACGCACGCTCCCCCTAAAGCGTTGCCGTACCCTCACCTGGACCCTAAACCGTCCCCGTCCCCTAACCCTAACCCTAGCCCGAACCCTAACCCTAACCCTTCCCCGAAGCCTGACCCTCACCCGTCCCATAATCCTAACCCGTACGCTAACACTACCCCGCGCCCTCACACGCACGCTCCCCCTAAAGCGTTGCCGTACACTCACCTGGACCCTAAACCGTCCCCGTCCCCTAACCCTAACCCTAGCCCGAACCCTAACCCTAACCCTTCCCCGAAGCCTGACCCTCACCCGTCCCCTAATCCTAACCCGTACGCTAACACTAACCCGCGCCCTCACACGCACGCTCCCCGTAAAGCATTGCCGTACCCTCACCTTGACCCTAAACCGTCCCCGGTCCTAACCCTAACCCTAGCCCGAACCCTAACCCTAACACTTCCCCGAAGCCTGACCCTCACCCGTCCCCTAATCCTAACCCGTGCGCTAACACTAACCCGCGCCCTCACACGCACGCTCCCCCTAAAGCGTTGCCGTACCCTCACCTGGACCCTAAACCGTCCCCATTCCCTAACCCTAACCCTAGCCCGAACCCTAACCCTAACACTTCCCTGAAGCGTGACCCTCACACGTCCCCTAATCCTAACCCGTACGCTAACACTAACCCGCGCCCTCACACGCACGCTCCCCCTAAAGCGTTGCCGTACCCTCACCTGGACCCTAAACCGTCCCCGTCCCCTAACCCTAACCCTAGCCCGAACCCTAACCCTAACCCTTCCCCGAAGCCTGACCCTCACCCGTCCCCTAATCCTAACCCGTACGCTAACACTAACCCGCGCCCTCACAGGCACGCTCCCCCTAAAGCGTTGCCGTACCCTCTCCTGGACCCTAAACCGTCCCCGTCCCCTAACCCTAACCCTAGCCCGAACCCTAACCCTAACCCTTCTCCGAAGCCTGACCCTCACCCGTCCCCTAATCCTAACCCGTACGCTAACACTAACCCGCGCCCTCACACGCACGCTCCCCCTAAAGCGTTGCCGTACCCTCACCTGGACCCTAAACCGTCCCCGTCCCCTAACCCTAACCCTAGCCCGAACCCTAACCCTAACCCTTCCCCGAAGCCTGACCCTCACCCGTCCCCTAATCCTAACCCGTACGCTAACACTAACCCGCGCCCTCACACGCACGCTCCCCCTAAAGTGTTGCCGTACCCTCACCTGGACCCTAAACCGTCCCCGTCCCCTAACCCTAACCCTAGCCCGAACCCTAACCCTAACCCTTCCCCGAAGCCTGACCCTCACCCGTCCCCTAATCCTAACCCGTACGCTAACACTAACCCGCGCCCTCACACGCACGCTCCCCCTAAAGCGTTGACGTACCCTCACCTGGACCCTGAACCGTCCCCGTCCCCTAACCCTAACCCTAGCCCGAACCCTAACCCTAACCCTTCCCCGAAGCCTGACCCTCAACGGTCCCCTAATCCTAAGCCGTACGCTAACACTAACGCGCGCCCTCACACGCACGCTCCCCCTAAAGCGTTGCCGTACCCTCACCTGGACCCTAAACCGTCCCCGTCCCCTAACCCTAACCCTAGCCCGAACCCTAACCCTAGCACTTCCCCGAAGCCTGACCCTCACCCGTCCCCTAATCCTAACCCGTACGCTAACACTAACCTGCGCCCTAACACGCACGCTCCCCCTAAAGCGTTGCCGTACCCTCACCTGGACCCTAAACCGTCCCCGTCCCCTAACCCTAACCCTAGCCCGAACCCTAACCCTAACCCTTCCCCGAAGCCTGACCCTCACCCGTCCCCTAATCCTAACCCGTACGCTAACACTAACCCGCGCCCTCACAGGCACGCTCCCCCTAAAGCGTTGCCGTACCCTCACCTGGACCCTAAACCGTCCCCGTCCCCTAACCCTAACCCTAGCCCGAACCCTAACCCTAACCCTTCCCCGAAGCCTGACCCTCACCCGTCCCCTAATCCTAACCCGTACGCTAACACTAACCCGCGACCTCACAAGCACGCTCCCCCTAAAGCGTTGCCGTACCCTCACCTGGACCCTAAACCGTCCCCGTCCCCTAACCCTAACCCTAGCCCGAACCCTAACCCTAACCCTTCCCCGAAGCCTGACCCTCACCCGTCCCCTAATCCTAACCCGTACGCTAACACTAACCCGCGCCCTCACACGCACGCTCCCCCTAAAGCGTTGCCGTACCCTCACCTGGACCCTAAACCGTCCCCGTCCCCTAACCCTAACCCTAGCCCGAACCCTAACCCTAACCCTTCCCCGAAGCCTGACCCTCACCCGTCCCATAATCCTAACCCGTACGCTAACACTACCCCGCGCCCTCACACGCACGCTCCCCCTAAAGCGTTGCCGTACACTCACCTGGACCCTAAACCGTCCCCGTCCCCTAACCCTAACCCTAGCCCGAACCCTAACCCTAACCCTTCCCCGAAGCCTGACCCTCACCCGTCCCCTAATCCTAACCCGTACGCTAACACTAACCCGCGCCCTCACACGCACGCTCCCCGTAAAGCATTGCCGTACCCTCACCTTGACCCTAAACCGTCCCCGGTCCTAACCCTAACCCTAGCCCGAACCCTAACCCTAACACTTCCCCGAAGCCTGACCCTCACCCGTCCCCTAATCCTAACCCGTGCGCTAACACTAACCCGCGCCCTCACACGCACGCTCCCCCTAAAGCGTTGCCGTACCCTCACCTGGACCCTAAACCGTCCCCATTCCCTAACCCTAACCCTAGCCCGAACCCTAACCCTAACACTTCCCTGAAGCGTGACCCTCACACGTCCCCTAATCCTAACCCGTACGCTAACACTAACCCGCGCCCTCACACGCACGCTCCCCCTAAAGCGTTGCCGTACCCTCACCTGGACCCTAAACCGTCCCCGTCCCCTAACCCTAACCCTAGACCGAACCCTAACCCTAACCCTTCCCCGAAGCCTGACCCTCACCCGTCCCCTAATCCTAACCCGTACGCTAACACTAACCCGCGCCCTCACAGGCACGCTCCCCCTAAAGCGTTGCCGTACCCTCACCTGGACCCTAAACCGTCCCCGTCCCCTAACCCTAACCCTAGCCCGAACCCTAACCCTAGCACTTCCCCGAAGCCTGACCCTCACCCGTCCCCTAATCCTAACCCGTACGCTAACACTAACCTGCGCCCTAACACGCACGCTCCCCCTAAAGCGTTGCCGTACCCTCACCTGGACCCTAAACCGTCCCCGTCCCCTAACCCTAACCCTAGCCCGAACCCTAACCCTAACCCTTCCCCGAAGCCTGACCCTCACCCGTCCCCTAATCCTAACCCGTACGCTAACACTAACCTGCGCCCTAACACGCACGCTCCCCCTAAAGCGTTGCCGTACCCTCACCTGGACCCTAAACCGTCCCCGTCCCCTAACCCTAACCCTAGCCCGAACCCTAACCCTAACCCTTCCCCGAAGCCTGACCCTCACCCGTCCCCTAATCCTAACCCGTACGCTAACACTAACCCGCGCCCTCACAGGCACGCTCCCCCTAAAGCGTTGCCGTACCCTCTCCTGGACCCTAAACCGTCCCCGTCCCCTAACCCTAACCCTAGCCCGAACCCTAACCCTAACCCTTCTCCGAAGCCTGACCCTCACCCGTCCCCTAATCCTAACCCGTACGCTAACACTAACCCGCGCCCTCACACGCACGCTCCCCCTAAAGCGTTGCCGTACCCTCACCTGGACCCTAAACCGTCCCCGTCCCCTAACCCTAACCCTAGCCCGAACCCTAACCCTAACCCTTCCCCGAAGCCTGACCCTCACCCGTCCCCTAATCCTAACCCGTACGCTAACACTAACCCGCGCCCTCACACGCACGCTCCCCCTAAAGTGTTGCCGTACCCTCACCTGGACCCTAAACCGTCCCCGTCCCCTAACCCTAACCCTAGCCCGAACCCTAACCCTAACCCTTCCCCGAAGCCTGACCCTCACCCGTCCCCTAATCCTAACCCGTACGCTAACACTAACCCGCGCCCTCACACGCACGCTCCCCCTAAAGCGTTGACGTACCCTCACCTGGACCCTGAACCGTCCCCGTCCCCTAACCCTAACCCTAGCCCGAACCCTAACCCTAACCCTTCCCCGAAGCCTGACCCTCAACGGTCCCCTAATCCTAAGCCGTACGCTAACACTAACGCGCGCCCTCACACGCACGCTCCCCCTAAAGCGTTGCCGTACCCTCACCTGGACCCTAAACCGTCCCCGTCCCCTAACCCTAACCCTAGCCCGAACCCTAACCCTAGCACTTCCCCGAAGCCTGACCCTCACCCGTCCCCTAATCCTAACCCGTACGCTAACACTAACCTGCGCCCTAACACGCACGCTCCCCCTAAAGCGTTGCCGTACCCTCACCTGGACCCTAAACCGTCCCCGTCCCCTAACCCTAACCCTAGCCCGAACCCTAACCCTAACCCTTCCCCGAAGCCTGACCCTCACCCGTCCCCTAATCCTAACCCGTACGCTAACACTAACCCGCGGCCTCACAGGCACGCTCCCCCTAAAGCGTTGCCGTACCCTCACCTGGACCCTAAACCGTCCCCGTCCCCTAACCCTAACCCTAGCCCGAACCCTAACCCTAGCACTTCCCCGAAGCCTGACCCTCACCCGTCCCCTAATCCTAACCCGTACGCTAACACTAACCTGCGCCCTAACACGCACGCTCCCCCTAAATCGTTGCCGTACCCTCACCTGGACCCTAAACCGTCCCCGTCCCCTAACCCTAACCCTAGCCCGAACCCTAACCCTAACCCTTCCCCGAAGCCTGACCCTCACCCGTCCCCTAATCCTAACCCGTACGCTAACACTAACCCGCGCCCTCACAGGCACGCTCCCCCTAAAGCGTTGCCGTACCCTCACCTGGACCCTAAACCGTCCCCGTCCCCTAACCCTAACCCTAGCCCGAACCCTAACCCTAACCCTTCCCCGAAGCCTGACCCTCACCCGTCCCCTAATCCTAACCCGTACGCTAACACTAACCCACGCCCTCACACGCACGCTCACCCTAAAGCGTTGCCGTACCCTCACCTGGACCCTAAACCGTCCCCGTCCCCTAACGCTAACCCTAGCCCGAACCCTTACCTTAACCCTTCCCCGAAGCCTGACCCTCACCCGTCCCCTAATCCTAACCCGTACGCTAACACTAACCCGCGCCCTCACACTCACGCTCCCCCTAAAGCGTTGCCGTACCCTCACCTGGACCCTAAACCGTCCCCGTCCCCTAACCCTAACCCTAGCCCGAACCCTAACCCTAACCCTTCCCCGAAGCCTGACCCTCACCCGTCCCCTAATCCTAACCCGTACGCTAACACTAACCCGCGCCCTCACAAGCACGCTCCCCCTAAAGCGTTGCCGTACCCTCACCTGGACCCTAAACCGTCCCCGTCCCCTAACCCTAACCCTAGCCCGAACCCTAACCCTAACCCTTCCCCGAAGCCTGACCCTCACCCGTCCCCTAATCCTAACCCGTACGCTAACACTAACCCGCGCCCTCACACGCACGCTCCCCCTAAAGCGTTGCCGTACCCTCACCTGGACCCTAAACCGTCCCCGTCCCCTAACCCTAACCCTAGCCCGAACCCTAACCCTAACCCTTCCCCGAAGCCTGACCCTCACCCGTCCCATAATCCTAACCCGTACGCTAACACTACCCCGCGCCCTCACACGCACGCTCCCCCTAAAGCGTTGCCGTACACTCACCTGGACCCTAAACCGTCCCCGTCCCCTAACCCTAACCCTAGCCCGAACCCTAACCCTAACCCTTCCCCGAAGCCTGACCCTCACCCGTCCCCTAATCCTAACCCGTACGCTAACACTAACCCGCGCCCTCACACGCACGCTCCCCGTAAAGCATTGCCGTACCCTCACCTTGACCCTAAACCGTCCCCGGTCCTAACCCTAACCCTAGCCCGAACCCTAACCCTAACACTTCCCCGAAGCCTGACCCTCACCCGTCCCCTAATCCTAACCCGTGCGCTAACACTAACCCGCGCCCTCACACGCACGCTCCCCCTAAAGCGTTGCCGTACCCTCACCTGGACCCTAAACCGTCCCCATTCCCTAACCCTAACCCTAGCCCGAACCCTAACCCTAACACTTCCCTGAAGCGTGACCCTCACACGTCCCCTAATCCTAACCCGTACGCTAACACTAACCCGCGCCCTCACACGCACGCTCCCCCTAAAGCGTTGCCGTACCCTCACCTGGACCCTAAACCGTCCCCGTCCCCTAACCCTAACCCTAGACCGAACCCTAACCCTAACCCTTCCCCGAAGCCTGACCCTCACCCGTCCCCTAATCCTAACCCGTACGCTAACACTAACCCGCGCCCTCACACGCACGCTCCCCCTAAAGCGTTGCAGTACCCTCACCTGAACCCTAAACCGTCCCCGGTCCTAACCCTAACCCTAGCCCGAACCCTAACCCTAACCCTTCCCCGAAGCCTGACCCTCACCCGTCCCCTAATCCTAACCCGTACGCTAACACTAACCCGCGCCCTCACACGCACGCTCCCCCTAAAGCGTTGCCGTACACTCACCTGGACCCTAAACCGTCCCCGTCCCCTAACCCTAACCCTAGCCCGAACCCTAACCCTAACCCTTCCCCGAAGCGTGACCCTCCCTCGTCCCCTAATCCTAACCCGTACGCTAACACTAACCCGCGCCCTCACACGCACGCTCCCCCTAAAGCGTTGCCGTACCCTCACCTGGACCCTAAACCGTCCCCGGTCCTAACCCTAACCCTAGCCCGAACCCTAACCCTAACACTTCCCCGAAGCCTGACCCTCACCCGTCCCCTAATCCTAACCCGTGCGCTAACACTAACCCGCGCCCTCACACGCAGGCTCCCCCTAAAGCGTTGCCGTACCCTCACCTGGACCCTAAACCGTCCCCATCCCCTAACCCTAACCCTAGCCAGAACCCTAACCCTAACCCTTCCCCGAAGCATGACCCTCACACGTCCCCTAATCCTAACCCGTACGCTAACACTAACCCGCGCCCTCACACGCACGCTCCGCCTAAAGCGTTGCCGTACCCTCACCTGGACCCTAAACCGTCCCCGTCCCCTAACCCTAACCATAGACCGAACCCTAACCCTAACCCTTCCCCGAAGCCTGACCCTCACCAGTCCCCTAATCCTAACCCGTACGCTAACACTAACCCGCGCCCTCACACGCACGCTCCCCCTAAAGCGTTGCAGTACCCTCACCTGGACCCTAAACCGTCCCCGTCCCCTAACCCTAACCCTAGCCCGAACCCTAACCCTAACCCTTCCCCGAAGCCTGACCCTCACCCGTCCCCTAATCCTAAACCGTACGCTAACACTAACCCGCCCCCTCACACGCACGCTCCCCCTAAAGCGTTGCCATAGCCTCACCTGGACCCTAAACCGTCCCCGTCCCCTAACCCTAACCCTAGCCCGAACCCTAACCCTAACCCTTCCCCGAAGCATGACCCTCACACGTCCCCTAATCCTAACCCGTACGCTAACACTAACCCGCGCCCTCACACGCACGCTCCCCCTAAAGCGTTGCCGTACCGTCACCTGGACCCTAAACCGTCCCCGTCCCCTAACCCTAACCCTAGCCCGAACCCTAACCCTAACCCTTCCCCGAAGCCTGACCCTCACCCGTCCCCTAATCCTAACCCGTATGCTAACACTAACCCGCGCCCTCACACGCACGCTCCCCCTAAAGCGTTGCCATACCCTCACCTGGACCCTAAACCGTCCCCATCCCCTAAACCTAACCCTAGCCCGAACCCTAACACTAACCCTTCCCCGAAGCCTCACCCTCACCCGTCCCCTAATCCTAACCCGTACGCTAACACTAACCCGCGCCCTCACACGCACGCTCCCCCTAAAGCGTTGCCGTACCCTCACCTGGACCCTAAACCGTCCCCGTCCCCTAACCCTACCCCTAGCCCTAACCCTAACCCTAACCCTTCCCCGAAGCCTGACCCTCAACGGTCCCCTAATCCTAAGCCGTACGCTAATACTAATGCGCGCCCTCACACGCACGCTCCCCCTAAAGCGTTGCCGTACCCTCACCTGGACCCTAAACCGTCCCCGTCACCTAACCCTAACCCTAGCCCGAACCCTAACCCTAGGACTTCCCCGAAGCCTGACCCTCACCCGTCCCCTAATCCTAACCCGTACGTTAACCCTAACCTGCGCCCTAACACGCACGCTCCCCCTAAAGCGTTGCTGTAACCTCACCTGGACCCTAAACCGTCCCCGTCCCCTATCCCTAACCCTAGCCCGAACCCTAACCCTAACCCTTCCCCGAAGCCTGACCCTCACCCGTCCCCTAATCCTAACCCGTACGCTAACACTAACCCGCGCCCTCACACGCACGCTCCCACTAAAGCGTTGCTGTACCCTCACCTGGACCCTAAACCGTCCCCGTCCCCTAACCCTAACCCTAGCCCGAACCCTAACCCTAACCCTTCCCCGAAGCCTGACCCTCACCCGTCCCATAATCCTAACCCGTACGCTAACACTACCCCGCGCCCTCACACGCACGCTCCCCCTAAAGCGTTGCCGTACACTCACCTGGACCCTAAACCGTCCCCGTCCCCTAACCCTAACCCTAGCCCGAACCCTAACCCTAACCCTTCCCCGAAGCCTGACCCTCCCCCGTCCCCTAATCCTAACACGTACGCTAACACTAACCCGCGCCCTCACACGCACGCTCCCCCTAAAGCGTTGCCGTACCCTCACCTGGACCCTAAACCGTCCCCGGTCCTAACCCTAACCCTAGCCTGAACCCTAACCCTAACACTTCCCCGAAGCCTGACCCTCACCGGTCCCCTAATCCTAACCCGTGCGCTAACACTAAACCGCGCCCTCACATGCACGCTCCCCCTAAAGCGTTGCCGTACCCTCACCTGGACCCTAAACCGTCCCCATCCCCTAACCCTAACCCTAGCCCGAACCCTAACCCTAACCCTTCCCCGAAGCCTGACCCTCACACGTCCCCTAATCCTAACCCGTACGCTAAAACTAACCCACACCCTCACACGCATGCTCCCCCTAAAGCGTTGCCGTACCCTCACCTGGACCCTAAACGATCCCCGTCCCCTAACCCTAACCCGAACCGTAACCCTAACCCTTCCCCGAACCCTGACCCTCACCCGTCCCCTAATCCTAACCCGTACGCTAACACTAACCCGCGCCCTCACACGCACTCTCCCCCTAAAGCGTTGCCATACCCGCACCTGGACCCTAAACCGTCCCCGTCCCCTAACCCTAACCCTAGCCCGAACCCTAACCCTAACCCTTCCCAAAGCCTGACCCTCACCCGTCCCCTAATCTTAACCCGTTCGCTAACACTAACCCACGCCCTCACACGCACGCTCCCCCTAAAGCGTTGCCGTACCCTCCCCTGGACCCTAAACTGTCCCCGTCCCCTAACCCTAACCCTAGCCCGAACCCTAACCCTAACCCTTCCCCGAAGCCTGACCCTCCCCCGTCCCCTAATCCTAACCCGTACGCTACCAGTAACCCGTGCCCTCACACGCACGCTCCCCCTAAAGCGTTGCCGTACCCTCACCTGGACCCTAAACCATCCCTGTCCCCTAAGCCTAACCCTAGCCCGAACCCTAACCCTAACCCTTCCCCGAAGCCTGACCCTCACCCGTCCCTTAATCCTAACCCGTACACTAACACTAACCCGCGCCCTCACACGCACGCTCCCCGTAAAGCGTTGCCGTACCCTCACCTGGTCCCTAAACCGTCCCCGTCCCCTAACCCTAACCCTAGCCCGAACCCTAACCCTTCCCCGAAGCATGACCCTCACACGTCCCCTAATCCTAACCCGTACGCTAACACTAACCCGCACCCTCACACGCACGCTCCCCCTAAAGCGTTGCCGTACCCTCACCTGGACCCTAAATCGTCCCCGTCCCCTAACCCTAACCCTAGCCCGAACCCTAACCCTAACCCTTCCCCGAAGCCTGACCCTCCCCCGTCCCCTAATCCTAACCCGTACGCTAACACTAACCCGCGCCCTCACACGCACGCTCCCCCTAAAGCGTTGCCGTACCCTCACCTGGACCTTAAACCGTCCCCGGTCCTAACCCTAACCCTAGCCCGAACCCTAACCCTAACCCTTCCCCGAAGCCTGACCCTCACCCGTCCCCTAATCCTAACCCGTACGCTAACACTAACCCGCGCCCTCACACGCACGCTCCCCCTAAAGCGTTGCCGTACCCTCACCTGGACCCTAAACCGTCCCCATCCCCTAACCCTAACCCTAGCCCGAACCCTAACCCTAACCCTTCCCCGAAGCCTGACCCTCACACGTCCCCTAATCCTAACCCGTACGCTAACACTAACCCGCGCCCTCACACGCACGCTCCACCTAAAGCGTTGCCGTACCCTCACCTGGACCCTAAGCCGTCCCCGTCCCCTAACCCTAACCCTAGCCCGAACCCTAACCCTAACCCTTCCCCGAAGCCTGACCCTCACACGTCCCCTAATCCTAACCCGTACGCTAACACTAACCCGCACCCTCACACGCACGCTCCCCCTAAAGCGTTGCCGTACCCTCACCTGGACCCTAAATCGTCCCCGTCCCCTAACCCTAACCCTAGCCCGAACCCTAACCCTAACCCTTCCCCGAAGCCTGACCCTCCCCCGTCCCCTAATCCTAACCCGTACGCTAACACTAACCCGCGCCCTCACACGCACGCTCCCCCTAAAGCGTTGCCGTACCCTCACCTGGACCTTAAACCGTCCCCGGTCCTAACCCTAACCCTAGCCCGAACCCTAACCCTAACCCTTCCCCGAAGCCTGACCCTCACCCGTCCCCTAATCCTAACCCGTACGCTAACACTAACCCGCGCCCTCACACGCACGCTCCCCCTAAAGCGTTGCCGTACCCTCACCTGGACCCTAAACCGTCCCCATCCCCTAACCCTAACCCTAGCCCGAACCCTAACCCTAACCCTTCGCCGAAGCCTGACCCTCACACGTCCTCTAATCCTCACCCGTACGCTAACACTAACCCGCACCCTCACACGCTCGCTCTGCCTAAAGCATTGCCGTACCCTCACCTGGACCCTAAACCGTCCCCGTCCCCTAACCCTAACCCTAGCCCGAACCCTAACCCTAACACTTCCCCGAAGCCTGACCCTCCCCCGTCCCCTAATCCTAACCCGTACGCTAACACTAACCCGCGCCCTCACACGCACGCTCCCCCTAAAGCGTTGCCGTACCCTCACCTGGACCCTAAACCGTCCCCGGTCCTAACCCTAACCCTAGCCCGAACCCTAACCCTAACCCTTCCCCGAAGCCTGACCTTCACCCGTCCCCTAATCCTAACCCGTACGCTAACACTAACCCGCGCCCTCACACGCACGCTCCCCCTAAAGCGTTGCCGTACCCTCACCTGGACCCTAAACCGTCCCCATCCCCTAACCCTAACCCTAGCCAGAACCCTAACCCTAACCCTTCCCCGAAGCCTGACCCTCACACGTCCCCTAATCCTAACCCGTACGCTAACACTAACCCGCGCCCTCACACGCACGCTCCCCCTAAAGCGTTGCCGTACCCTCACCTGGACCCTAAGCCGTCCCCGTCCCCTAACCCTAACCCTAGCCCGAACACTAACCCCAACCCTTCCCCGAAGCCTGACCCTCACCCGTCCCTTAATCCTAATCGGTACACTAACACTAACTCGCGCCCTCACACGCACGCTCCCCCTAAAGCGTTGCCGTAGCCTCAACTGGACCCTAAACCGTCCCCGTCCCCTAACCCTAACCCTAGCCCGAACCCTAACCCTAACCCTTCCCCGAAGCCTGACCCTCACCCGTCCCCTAATCCTAACCCGTACGCTAACACTAACCCGCGCCCTCACACGCACGCTCCCCCTAAAGCGTTGCCGTACCCTCACCTGGACCCTAAACCGTCCCCGTCCCCTGATCCTAACCCTAGCCCGAACCCTAACCCTAACACTTCCCTGAAGCCTGACCCTCACCCGTCCCCTAATCCTAACCCGTACGCTAACACTAACGCGCGCCCTCACACGCATGCTCCCCCTAAAGCGTTGCCGTACCCTCACCTGGACCCTAAACCGTCCCCGTCCCCTAACCCTAACCCTAGCCCGAACCCTAACCCTAACCCTTCCCCGAAGCCTGACCCTCACCCGTCCCCTAATCCTAACCCGTACGCTAACACTAACCCGCGCCCTCACACGCACGCTCCCCCTAAAGTGTTGCCGTACCCTCACCTGGACCCTAAACCGTCCCCGTCCCCTAACCCTAACCCTAGCCCGAACCCTAACCCTAACCCTTCCCCGAAGCCTGACCCTCACCCGTCCCCTAATCCTAACCCGTACGCTAACACTAACCCGCGCCCTCACACGCACGCTCCCCCTAAAGCGTTGCCGTACCCTCACCTGGACCCTAAAACGTCCCCATCCCCTAAACCTAACCCTAGCCCGAACCCTAACACTAACCCTTCCCCGAAGACTCACCCTCACCCGTCCCTTAATCCTAACCCGTACGCTAACACTAACCCGCGCCCTCACACGCACGCTCCCCCTAAAGCGTTGCCGTACCCTCACCTGGACCCTGAACCGTCCCCGTCCCCTAACCCTAACCCTAGCCCGAACCCTAACCCTAACCCTTCCCCGAAGCCTGACCCTCAACGGTCCCCTAATCCTAATCCATACGCTAACACTAATGCGCGCCCTCACACGCACGCTCCCCCTAAAGCGTTGCCGTACCCTCACCTGGACCCTAAACCGTCCCCGTCCCCTAACCCTAATCCTAGCCCGAACCCTAACCCTAGCACTTCCCCGAAGCCTGACCCTCACCCGTCCCCTAATCCTAACCCGTACGCTAACACTAACCTGCGCCCTAACACGCACGCTCCCCCTAAAGCGTTGCCGTACCCTCACCTGGACCCTAAACCGTCCCCGTCCCCTAACCCTAACCCTAGCCCGAACCCTAACCCTAACCCTTCCCCGAAGCCTGACCCTCACCCGTCCCCTAATCCTAACCCGTACGCTAACACTAACCCGCGCCCTCACAGGCACGCTCCCCCTAAAGCGTTGCCGTACCCTCACCTGGACCCTAAACCGTCCCCGTCCCCTAACCCTAACCCTAGCCCGAACCCTAACCCTAACCCTTCCCCGAAGCCTGACCCTCACCCGTCCCCTAATCCTAACCCGTACGCTAACACTAACCCGCGCCCTCACACGCTCGCTCCGCCTAAAGCGTTGCCGTACCCTCACCTGGACCTTAAACCGTCTCCGTCCCCTAACCCTAACTCTAGCCCGAACCCTAACCCTAACCCTTCCCTGAAGCCTGACCCTCACCCGTCCCCTAATCCTAACCCGTACGCTGACACTAACCCACGCCCTCACACGAACGCTCCCCCTAAAGCGTTGCCGTACCCTCACCTGGACCCTAAACCATCCCCGGTCCTAACCCTAACCCTAGCCCGAACCCTAACCCTAACCCTTCCCCGAAGCCTGACCCTCACCCGTCCCCTAATCCTAACCCGTACGCTAACACTAACCCGCGCCCTCACACGCACGCTCCCCCTAAAGCGTTGCCATACCCTCACCTGGACCCTAAACCGTCCCCGTCCCCTAACCCTATCCCTAGCCCGAACCCTAACCCTAACCCTTCCCCGAAGCCTGACCCTCACCCGTCCCCTAATCCTAACCCGTACGCTAACACTAACCCACGCCCTCACACCCACGCTCCCCCTAAAGCGTTGCCGTACGCTCACCTGGACCATAAACCGACCCCGTCCCCTAACCCTAACCCTAGCCCGAACCCTAACCCTAACCCTTCCCCGAAGCCTGACCCTCACCCGTCCCCTAATCCTAACCCATACGCTAACACTAACCCGCGTCCTCACACGCACGCTCCCCCTAAAGCGTTGCCGTACCCTCACCTGGACCCTAAACCGTCCCCGTCCCCTAACCCTAACCCTAGCCCGAACCCTAACCCTAACGCTTCCCCGAAGCCTGACCCTCACCCGTCCCCTAATCCTAACCCATACGCTAACACTAACCCACGCCCTCACATGCACGCTCCCCCTAAAGCGTTGCCGTACACTCACCTGGACCCTAAACCATCCCCGTCCCCTAACCCTAACCCTAACCCGAACCGTAACCCTAACCCTTCCCCGAACCCTGACCCTCACCCGTCCCCTAATCCTAACCCGTACGCTAACACTAACCCGCGCCCTCACACGCACTCTCCCCCTAAAGCGTTGCCATACCCGCACCTGGACCCTAAACCGTCCCCGTCCCCTAACCCTAACCCTAGCACGAACCCTAACCCTAACCCTTCCCAAAGCCTGACCCTCACCCGTCCCCTAATCTTAACCCGTTCGCTAACACTAACCCACGCCCTCACACGCACGCTCCCCCTAAAGCGTTGCCGTACCCTCCCCTGGACCCTAAACTGTCCCCGTCCCCTAACCCTAACCCTAGCCCGAACCCTAACCCTAACCCTTCCCCGAAGCCTGACCCTCCCCCGTCCCCTAATCCTAACCCGTACGCTACCAGTAACCCGCGCCCTCACACGCACGCTCCCCCTAAAGCGTTGCCGTACCCTCACCTGGACCCTAAACCATCCCTGTCCCCTAAGCCTAACCCTAGCCCGAACCCTAACCCTAACCCTTCCCCGAAGCCTGACCCTCCCCCGTCCCCTAATCCTAACCCGTACGCTAACACTAACCCGCGCCCTCACACGCACGCTCCCCCTAAAGCGTTGCCGTACCCTCACCTGGACCTTAAACCGTCCCCGGTCCTAACCCTAACCCTAGCCCGAACCCTAACCCTAACCCTTCCCCGAAGCCTGACCCTCACCCGTCCCCTAATCCTAACCCGTACGCTAACACTAACCCGCGCCCTCACACGCACGCTCCCCCTAAAGCGTTGCCGTACCCTCACCTGGACCCTAAACCGTCCCCATCCCCTAACCCTAACCCTAGCCCGAACCCTAACCCTAACCCTTCCCCGAAGCCTGACCCTCACACGTCCCCTAATCATAACCCGTACGCTAACACTAACCCGCGCCCTCACACGCACGCTCCCCCTAAAGCGTTGCCGTACCCTCACCTGGACCCTAAGCCGTCCCCGTCCCCTAACCCTAACCCTAGCCCGAACCCTAACCCCAACCCTTCCCCGAAGCCTGACCCTCACCCGTCCCTTAATCCTAACCCGTACACTAACACTAACCCGCGCCCTCACACGCACGCTCCCCCTAAAGCGTTGCCGTAGCCTCAACTGGACCCTAAACCGTCCCCGTCCCCTAACCCTAACCCTAGCCCGAACCCTAACCCTAACCCTTCCCCGAAGCCTGACCCTCACCCGTCCCCTAATCCTAACCCGTACGCTAACACTAACCCGCGCCCTCACACGCACGCTCCCCCTAAAGCGTTGCCGTACCCTCACCTGGACCCTAAACCGTCCCCGTCCCCTAACCCTAACCCTAGCCCGAACCCTAACCCTAACCCTTCCCCGAAGCCTGACCCTCACCCGTCCCCTAATCCTAACCCGTACGCTAACACTAACCCGCGCCCTCACACGCACGCTCCCCCTAAAGTGTTGCCGTACCCTCACCTGGACCCTAAACCGTCCCCGTCCCCTAACCCTAACCCTAGCCCGAACCCTAACCCTAACCCTTCCCCGAAGCCTGACCCTCACCCGTCCCCTAATCCTAACCCGTACGCTAACACTAACCCGCGCCCTCACACGCACGCTCCCCCTAAAGCGTTGCCGTACCCTCACCTGGACCCTAAAACGTCCCCATCCCCTAAACCTAACCCTAGCCCGAACCCTAACACTAACCCTTCCCCGAAGACTCACCCTCACCCGTCCCTTAATCCTAACCCGTACGCTAACACTAACCCGCGCCCTCACACGCACGCTCCCCCTAAAGCGTTGCCGTACCCTCACCTGGACCCTGAACCGTCCCCGTCCCCTAACCCTAACCCTAGCCCGAACCCTAACCCTAACCCTTCCCCGAAGCCTGACCCTCAACGGTCCCCTAATCCTAATCCGTACGCTAACACTAATGCGCGCCCTCACACGCACGCTCCCCCTAAAGCGTTGCCGTACCCTCACCTGGACCCTAAACCGTCCCCGTCCCCTAACCCTAATCCTAGCCCGAACCCTAACCCTAGCACTTCCCCGAAGCCTGACCCTCACCCGTCCCCTAATCCTAACCCGTACGCTAACACTAACCTGCGCCCTAACACGCACGCTCCCCCTAAAGCGTTGCCGTACCCTCACCTGGACCCTAAACCGTCCCCGTCCCCTAACCCTAACCCTAGCCCGAACCCTAACCCTAACCCTTCCCCGAAGCCTGACCCTCACCCGTCCCCTAATCCTAACCCGTACGCTAACACTAACCCGCGCCCTCACAGGCACGCTCCCCCTAAAGCGTTGCCGTACCCTCACCTGGACCCTAAACCGTCCCCGTCCCCTAACCCTAACCCTAGCCCGAACCCTAACCCTAACCCTTCCCCGAAGCCTGACCCTCACCCGTCCCCTAATCCTAACCCGTACGCTAACACTAACCCGCGCCCTCACACGCTCGCTCCGCCTAAAGCGTTGCCGTACCCTCACCTGGACCTTAAACCGTCTCCGTCCCCTAACCCTAACTCTAGCCCGAACCCTAACCCTAACCCTTCCCTGAAGCCTGACCCTCACCCGTCCCCTAATCCTAACCCGTACGCTGACACTAACCCACGCCCTCACACGAACGCTCCCCCTAAAGCGTTGCCGTACCCTCACCTGGACCCTAAACCATCCCCGGTCCTAACCCTAACCCTAGCCCGAACCCTAACCCTAACCCTTCCCCGAAGCCTGACCCTCACCCGTCCCCTAATCCTAACCCGTACGCTAACACTAACCCGCGCCCTCACACGCACGCTCCCCCTAAAGCGTTGCCATACCCTCACCTGGACCCTAAACCGTCCCCGTCCCCTAACCCTATCCCTAGCCCGAACCCTAACCCTAACCCTTCCCCGAAGCCTGACCCTCACCCGTCCCCTAATCCTAACCCGTACGCTAACACTAACCCACGCCCTCACACCCACGCTCCCCCTAAAGCGTTGCCGTACGCTCACCTGGACCATAAACCGACCCCGTCCCCTAACCCTAACCCTAGCCCGAACCCTAACCCTAACCCTTCCCCGAAGCCTGACCCTCACCCGTCCCCTAATCCTAACCCATACGCTAACACTAACCCGCGTCCTCACACGCACGCTCCCCCTAAAGCGTTGCCGTACCCTCACCTGGACCCTAAACCGTCCCCGTCCCCTAACCCTAACCCTAGCCCGAACCCTAACCCTAACGCTTCCCCGAAGCCTGACCCTCACCCGTCCCCTAATCCTAACCCATACGCTAACACTAACCCACGCCCTCACATGCACGCTCCCCCTAAAGCGTTGCCGTACACTCACCTGGACCCTAAACCATCCCCGTCCCCTAACCCTAACCCTAACCCGAACCGTAACCCTAACCCTTCCCCGAACCCTGACCCTCACCCGTCCCCTAATCCTAACCCGTACGCTAACACTAACCCGCGCCCTCACACGCACTCTCCCCCTAAAGCGTTGCCATACCCGCACCTGGACCCTAAACCGTCCCCGTCCCCTAACCCTAACCCTAGCACGAACCCTAACCCTAACCCTTCCCAAAGCCTGACCCTCACCCGTCCCCTAATCTTAACCCGTTCGCTAACACTAACCCACGCCCTCACACGCACGCTCCCCCTAAAGCGTTGCCGTACCCTCCCCTGGACCCTAAACTGTCCCCGTCCCCTAACCCTAACCCTAGCCCGAACCCTAACCCTAACCCTTCCCCGAAGCCTGACCCTCCCCCGTCCCCTAATCCTAACCCGTACGCTACCAGTAACCCGCGCCCTCACACGCACGCTCCCCCTAAAGCGTTGCCGTACCCTCACCTGGACCCTAAACCATCCCTGTCCCCTAAGCCTAACCCTAGCCCGAACCCTAACCCTAACCCTTCCCCGAAGCCTGACCCTCCCCCGTCCCCTAATCCTAACCCGTACGCTAACACTAACCCGCGCCCTCACACGCACGCTCCCCCTAAAGCGTTGCCGTACCCTCACCTGGACCTTAAACCGTCCCCGGTCCTAACCCTAACCCTAGCCCGAACCCTAACCCTAACCCTTCCCCGAAGCCTGACCCTCACCCGTCCCCTAATCCTAACCCGTACGCTAACACTAACCCGCGCCCTCACACGCACGCTCCCCCTAAAGCGTTGCCGTACCCTCACCTGGACCCTAAACCGTCCCCATCCCCTAACCCTAACCCTAGCCCGAACCCTAACCCTAACCCTTCCCCGAAGCCTGACCCTCACACGTCCCCTAATCATAACCCGTACGCTAACACTAACCCGCGCCCTCACACGCACGCTCCCCCTAAAGCGTTGCCGTACCCTCACCTGGACCCTAAGCCGTCCCCGTCCCCTAACCCTAACCCTAGCCCGAACCCTAACCCCAACCCTTCCCCGAAGCCTGACCCTCACCCGTCCCTTAATCCTAACCCGTACACTAACACTAACCCGCGCCCTCACACGCACGCTCCCCCTAAAGCGTTGCCGTAGCCTCAACTGGACCCTAAACCGTCCCCGTCCCCTAACCCTAACCCTAGCCCGAACCCTAACCCTAACCCTTCCCCGAAGCCTGACCCTCACCCGTCCCCTAATCCTAACCCGTACGCTAACACTAACCCGCGCCCTCACACGCACGCTCCCCCTAAAGCGTTGCCGTACCCTCACCTGGACCCTAAACCGTCCCCGTCCCCTAACCCTAACCCTAGCCCGAACCCTAACCCTAACCCTTCCCCGAAGCCTGACCCTCACCCGTCCCCTAATCCTAACCCGTACGCTAACACTAACCCGCGCCCTCACACGCACGCTCCCCCTAAAGTGTTGCCGTACCCTCACCTGGACCCTAAACCGTCCCCGTCCCCTAACCCTAACCCTAGCCCGAACCCTAACCCTAACCCTTCCCCGAAGCCTGACCCTCACCCGTCCCCTAATCCTAACCCGTACGCTAACACTAACCCGCGCCCTCACACGCACGCTCCCCCTAAAGCGTTGACGTACCCTCACCTGGACCCTGAACCGTCCCCGTCCCCTAACCCTAACCCTAGCCCGAACCCTAACCCTAACCCTTCCCCGAAGCCTGACCCTCAACGGTCCCCTAATCCTAAGCCGTACGCTAACACTAACGCGCGCCCTCACACGCACGCTCCCCCTAAAGCGTTGCCGTACCCTCACCTGGACCCTAAACCGTCCCCGTCCCCTAACCCTAACCCTAGCCCGAACCCTAACCCTAGCACTTCCCCGAAGCCTGACCCTCACCCGTCCCCTAATCCTAACCCGTACGCTAACACTAACCTGCGCCCTAACACGCACGCTCCCCCTAAAGCGTTGCCGTACCCTCACCTGGACCCTAAACCGTCCCCGTCCCCTAACCCTAACCCTAGCCCGAACCCTAACCCTAACCCTTCCCCGAAGCCTGACCCTCCCCCGTCCCCTAATCCTAACCCGTACGCTAACACTAACCCGCGCCCTCACAGGCACGCTCCCCCTAAAGCGTTGCCGTACCCTCACCTGGACCCTAAACCGTCCCCGTCCCCTAACCCTAACCCTAGCCCGAACCCTAACCCTAGCACTTCCCCGAAGCCTGACCCTCACCCGTCCCCTAATCCTAACCCGTACGCTAACACTAACCTGCGCCCTAACACGCACGCTCCCCCTAAAGCGTTGCCGTACCCTCACCTGGACCCTAAACCGTCCCCGTCCCCTAACCCTAACCCTAGCCCGAACCCTAACCCTAACCCTTCCCCGAAGCCTGACCCTCACCCGTCCCCTAATCCTAACCCGTACGCTAACACTAACCCGCGCCCTCACAGGCACGCTCCCCCTAAAGCGTTGCCGTACCATCACCTGGACCCTAAACCGTCCCCGTCCCCTAACCCTAACCCTAGCCCGAACCCTAACCCTAACCCTTCCCCGAAGCCTGACCCTCACCCGTCCCCTAATCCTAACCCGTACGCTAACACTAACCCGCGCCCTCACACGCACGCTCCCCCTAAAGCGTTGCCGTACCCTCACCTGGACCCTAAACCGTCCCCGTCCCCTAACCCTAACCCTAGCCCGAACCCTAACCCTAACCCTTCCCCGAAGCCTGACCCTCACCCGTCCCCTAATCCTAACCCGTACGCTAACACTAACCCGCGCCCTCACACGCACGCTCCCCCTAAAGTGTTGCCGTACCCTCACCTGGACCCTAAACCGTCCCCGTCCCCTAACCCTAACCCTAGCCCGAACCCTAACCCTAACCCTTCCCCGAAGCCTGACCCTCACCCGTCCCCTAATCCTAACCCGTACGCTAACACTAACCCGCGCCCTCACACGCACGCTCCCCCTAAAGCGTTGACGTACCCTCACCTGGACCCTGAACCGTCCCCGTCCCCTAACCCTAACCCTAGCCCGAACCCTAACCCTAACCCTTCCCCGAAGCCTGACCCTCAACGGTCCCCTAATCCTAAGCCGTACGCTAACACTAACGCGCGCCCTCACACGCACGCTCCCCCTAAAGCGTTGCCGTACCCTCACCTGGACCCTAAACCGTCCCCGTCCCCTAACCCTAACCCTAGCCCGAACCCTAACCCTAGCACTTCCCCGAAGCCTGACCCTCACCCGTCCCCTAATCCTAACCCGTACGCTAAGACTAACCTGCGCCCTAACACGCACGCTCCCCCTAAAGCGTTGCCGTACCCTCACCTGGACCCTAAACCGTCCCCGTCCCCTAACCCTAACCCTAGCCCGAACCCTAACCCTAACCCTTCCCCGAAGCCTGACCCTCACCCGTCCCCTAATCCTAACCCGTACGCTAACACTAACCCGCGCCCTCACAGGCACGCTCCCCCTAAAGCGTTGCCGTACCCTCACCTGGACCCTAAACCGTCCCCGTCCCCTAACCCTAACCCTAGCCCGAACCCTAACCCTAGCACTTCCCCGAAGCCTGACCCTCACCCGTCCCCTAATCCTAACCCGTACGCTAACACTAACCTGCGCCCTAACACGCACGCTCCCCCTAAAGCGTTGCCGTACCCTCACCTGGACCCTAAACCGTCCCCGTCCCCTAACCCTAACCCTAGCCCGAACCCTAACCCTAACCCTTCCCCGAAGCCTGACCCTCACCCGTCCCCTAATCCTAACCCGTACGCTAACACTAACCCGCGCCCTCACAGGCACGCTCCCCCTAAAGCGTTGCCGTACCCTCACCTGGACCCTAAACCGTCCCCGTCCCCTAACCCTAACCCTAGCCCGAACCCTAACCCTAACACTTCCCCGAAGCCTGACCCTCACCCGTCCCCTAATCCTAACCCGTACGCTAACACTAACCCACGCCCTCACACGCACGCTCACCCTAAAGCGTTGCCGTACCCTCACCTGGACCCTAAACCGTCCCCGTCCCCTAACGCTAACCCTAGCCCGAACCCTTACCTTAACCCTTCCCCGAAGCCTGACCCTCACCCGTCCCCTAATCCTAACCCGTACGCTAACACTAACCCGCGCCCTCACACTCACGCTCCCCCTAAAGCGTTGCCGTACCCTCACCTGGACCCTAAACCGTCCCCGTCCCCTAACCCTAACCCTAGCCCGAACCCTAACCCTAACCCTTCCCCGAAGCCTGACCCTCACCCGTCCCCTAATCCTAACCCGTACGCTAACACTAACCCGCGCCCTCACAAGCACGCTCCCCCTAAAGCGTTGCCGTACCCTCACCTGGACCCTAAACCGTCCCCGTCCCCTAACCCTAACCCTAGCCCGAACCCTAACCCTAACCCTTCCCCGAAGCCTGACCCTCACCCGTCCCCTAATCCTAACCCGTACGCTAACACTAACCCGCGCCCTCACACGCACGCTCCCCCTAAAGCGTTGCCGTACCCTCACCTGGACCCTAAACCGTCCCCGTCCCCTAACCCTAACCCTAGCCCGAACCCTAACCCTAACCCTTCCCCGAAGCCTGACCCTCACCCGTCCCATAATCCTAACCCGTACGCTAACACTACCCCGCGCCCTCACACGCACGATCCCCCTAAAGCGTTGCCGTACACTCACCTGGACCCTAAACCGTCCCCGTCCCCTAACCCTAACCCTAGCCCGAACCCTAACCCTAACCCTTCCCCGAAGCCTGACCCTCACCCGTCCCCTAATCCTAACCCGTACGCTAACACTAACCCGCGCCCTCACACGCACGCTCCCCGTAAAGCATTGCCGTACCCTCACCTTGACCCTAAACCGTCCCCGGTCCTAACCCTAACCCTAGCCCGAACCCTAACCCTAACACTTCCCCGAAGCCTGACCCTCACCCGTCCCCTAATCCTAACCCGTGCGCTAACACTAACCCGCGCCCTCACACGCACGCTCCCCCTAAAGCGTTGCCGTACCCTCACCTGGACCCTAAACCGTCCCCATTCCCTAACCCTAACCCTAGCCCGAACCCTAACCCTAACACTTCCCTGAAGCGTGACCCTCACACGTCCCCTAATCCTAACCCGTACGCTAACACTAACCCACGCCCTCACACGCACGCTCCCCCTAAAGCGTTGCCGTACCCTCACCTGGACCCTAAACCGTCCCCGTCCCCTAACCCTAACCCTAGACCGAACCCTAACCCTAACCCTTCCCCGAAGCCTGACCCTCACCCGTCCCCTAATCCTAACCCGTACGCTAACACTAACCCGCGCCCTCACACGCACGCTCCCCCTAAAGCGTTGCAGTACCCTCACCTGAACCCTAAACCGTCCCCGGTCCTAACCCTAACCCTAGCCCGAACCCTAACCCTAACCCTTCCCCGAAGCCTGACCCTCACCCGTCCCCTAATCCTAACCCGTACGCTAACACTAACCCGCGCCCTCACACGCACGCTCCCCCTAAAGCGTTGCCGTACACTCACCTGGACCCTAAACCGTCCCCGTCCCCTAACCCTAACCCTAGCCCGAACCCTAACCCTAACCCTTCCCCGAAGCGTGACCCTCCCTCGTCCCCTAATCCTAACCCGTACGCTAACACTAACCCGCGCCCTCACACGCACGCTCCCCCTAAAGCGTTGCCGTACCCTCACCTGGACCCTAAACCGTCCCCGGTCCTAACCCTAACCCTAGCCCGAACCCTAACCCTAACACTTCCCCGAAGCCTGACCCTCACCCGTCCCCTAATCCTAACCCGTGCGCTAACACTAACCCGCGCCCTCACACGCAGGCTCCCCCTAAAGCGTTGCCGTACCCTCACCTGGACCCTAAACCGTCCCCATCCCCTAACCCTAACCCTAGCCAGAACCCTAACCCTAACCCTTCCCCGAAGCATGACCCTCACACGTCCCCTAATCCTAACCCGTACGCTAACACTAACCCGCGCCCTCACACGCACGCTCCGCCTAAAGCGTTGCCGTACCCTCACCTGGACCCTAAACCGTCCCCGTCCCCTAACCCTAACCATAGACCGAACCCTAACCCTAACCCTTCCCCGAAGCCTGACCCTCACCAGTCCCCTAATCCTAACCCGTACGCTAACACTAACCCGCGCCCTCACACGCACGCTCCCCCTAAAGCGTTGCAGTACCCTCACCTGGACCCTAAACCGTCCCCGTCCCCTAACCCTAACCCTAGCCCGAACCCTAACCCTAACCCTTCCCCGAAGCCTGACCCTCACCCGTCCCCTAATCCTAAACCGTACGCTAACACTAACCCGCCCCCTCACACGCACGCTCCCCCTAAAGCGTTGCCATAGCCTCACCTGGACCCTAAACCGTCCCCGTCCCCTAACCCTAACCCTAGCCCGAACCCTAACCCTAACCCTTCCCCGAAGCATGACCCTCACACGTCCCCTAATCCTAACCCGTACGCTAACACTAACCCGCGCCCTCACACGCACGCTCCCCCTAAAGCGTTGCCGTACCCTCACCTGGACCCTAAACCGTCCCCGTCCCCTAACCCTAACCCTAGCCCGAACCCTAACCCTAACCCTTCCCCGAAGCCTGACCCTCACCCGTCCCCTAATCCTAACCCGTATGCTAACACTAACCCGCGCCCTCACACGCACGCTCCCCCTAAAGCGTTGCCATACCCTCACCTGGACCCTAAACCGTCCCCATCCCCTAAACCTAACCCTAGCCCGAACCCTAACACTAACCCTTCCCCGAAGCCTCACCCTCACCCGTCCCCTAATCCTAACCCGTACGCTAACACTAACCCGCGCCCTCACACGCACGCTCCCCCTAAAGCGTTGCCGTACCCTCACCTGGACCCTAAACCGTCCCCGTCCCCTAACCCTACCCCTAGCCCTAACCCTAACCCTAACCCTTCCCCGAAGCCTGACCCTCAACGGTCCCCTAATCCTAAGCCGTACGCTAATACTAATGCGCGCCCTCACACGCACGCTCCCCCTAAAGCGTTGCCGTACCCTCACCTGGACCCTAAACCGTCCCCGTCACCTAACCCTAACCCTAGCCCGAACCCTAACCCTAGGACTTCCCCGAAGCCTGACCCTCACCCGTCCCCTAATCCTAACCCGTACGCTAACCCTAACCTGCGCCCTAACACGCACGCTCCCCCTAAAGCGTTGCCGTAACCTCACCTGGACCCTAAACCGTCCCCGTCCCCTATCCCTAACCCTAGCCCGAACCCTAACCCTAACCCTTCCCCGAAGCCTGACCCTCACCCGTCCCCTAATCCTAACCCGTACGCTAACACTAACCCGCGCCCTCACACGCACGCTCCCACTAAAGTGTTGCTGTACCCTCACCTGGACCCTAAACCGTCCCCGTCCCCTAACCCTAACCCTAGCCCGAACCCTAACCCTAACCCTTCCCCGAAGCCTGACCCTCACCCGTCCCATAATCCTAACCCGTACGCTAACACTACCCCGCGCCCTCACACGCACGCTCCCCCTAAAGCGTTGCCGTACACTCACCTGGACCCTAAACCGTCCCCGTCCCCTAACCCTAACCCTAGCCCGAACCCTAACCCTAACCCTTCCCCGAAGCCTGACCCTCCCCCGTCCCCTAATCCTAACACGTACGCTAACACTAACCCGCGCCCTCACACGCACGCTCCCCCTAAAGCGTTGCCGTACCCTCACCTGGACCCTAAACCGTCCCCGGTCCTAACCCTAACCCTAGCCTGAACCCTAACCCTAACACTTCCCCGAAGCCTGACCCTCACCCGTCCCCTAATCCTAACCCGTGCGCTAACACTAAACCGCGCCCTCACATGCACGCTCCCCCTAAAGCGTTGCCGTACCCTCACCTGGACCCTAAACCGTCCCCATCCCCTAACCCTAACCCTAGCCCGAACCCTAACCCTAACCCTTCCCCGAAGCCTGACCCTCACACGTCCCCTAATCCTAACCCGTACGCTAAAACTAACCCACACCCTCACACGCATGCTCCCCCTAAAGCGTTGCCGTACCCTCACCTGGACCCTAAACGATCCCCGTCCCCTAACCCTAACCCGAACCGTAACCCTAACCCTTCCCCGAACCCTGACCCTCACCCGTCCCCTAATCCTAACCCGTACGCTAACACTAACCCGCGCCCTCACACGCACTCTCCCCCTAAAGCGTTGCCATACCCGCACCTGGACCCTAAACCGTCCCCGTCCCCTAACCCTAACCCTAGCCCGAACCCTAACCCTAACCCTTCCCAAAGCCTGACCCTCACCCGTCCCCTAATCTTAACCCGTTCGCTAACACTAACCCACGCCCTCACACGCACGCTCCCCCTAAAGCGTTGCCGTACCCTCCCCTGGACCCTAAACTGTCCCCGTCCCCTAACCCTAACCCTAGCCCGAACCCTAACCCTAACCCTTCCCCGAAGCCTGACCCTCCCCCGTCCCCTAATCCTAACCCGTACGCTACCAGTAACCCGTGCCCTCACACGCACGCTCCCCCTAAAGCGTTGCCGTACCCTCACCTGGACCCTAAACCATCCCTGTCCCCTAAGCCTAACCCTAGCCCAAACCCTAACCCTAACCCTTCCCCGAAGCCTGACCCTCACCCGTCCCTTAATCCTAACCCGTACACTAACACTAACCCGCGCCCTCACACGCACGCTCCCCGTAAAGCGTTGCCGTACCCTCACCTGGTCCCTAAACCGTCCCCGTCCCCTAACCCTAACCCTAGCCCGAACCCTAACCCTTCCCCGAAGCATGACCCTCACACGTCCCCTAATCCTAACCCGTACGCTAACACTAACCCGCACCCTCACACGCACGCTCCCCCTAAAGCGTTGCCGTACCCTCACCTGGACCCTAAATCGTCCCCGTCCCCTAACCCTAACCCTAGCCCGAACCCTAACCCTAACCCTTCCCCGAAGCCTGACCCTCCCCCGTCCCCTAATCCTAACCCGTACGGTAACACTAACCCGCGCCCTCACACGCACGCTCCCCCTAAAGCGTTGCCGTACCCTCACCTGGACCTTAAACCGTCCCCGGTCCTAACCCTAACCCTAGCCCGAACCCTAACCCTAACCCTTCCCCGAAGCCTGACCCTCACCCGTCCCCTAATCCTAACCCGTACGCTAACACTAACCCGCGCCCTCACACGCACGCTCCCCCTAAAGCGTTGCCGTACCCTCACCTGGACCCTAAACCGTCCCCATCCCCTAACCCTAACCCTAGCCCGAACCCTAACCCTAACCCTTCCCCGAAGCCTGACCCTCACACGTCCCCTAATCCTAACCCGTACGCTAACACTAACCCGCGCCCTCACACGCACGCTCCACCTAAAGCGTTGCCGTACCCTCACCTGGACCCTAAACCGTCCCCGTCCCCTAACCCTAACCCTAGCCCGAACCCTAACCCCAACCCTTCCCCGAAGCCTGACCCTCACCCGTCCCTTAATCCTAACCCGTACACTAACACTAACCCGCGCCCTCACACGCACGCTCCCCCTAAAGCGTTGCCGTAGCCTCAACTGGACCCTAAACCGTCCCCGTCCCCTAACCCTAACCCTAGCCCGAACCCTAACCCTAACCCTTCCCCGAAGCCTGACCCTCACCCGTCCCCTAATCCTAACCCGTACGCTAACACTAACCCGCGCCCTCACACGCACGCTCCCCCTAAAGCGTTGCCGTACCCTCACCTGGACCCTAAACCGTCCCCGTCCCCTAACCCTAACCCTAGCCCGAACCCTAACCCTAACCCTTCCCCGAAGCCTGACCCTCACCCGTCCCCTAATCCTAACCCGTACGCTAACACTAACCCGCGCCCTCACACGCACGCTCCCCCTAAAGTGTTGCCGTACCCTCACCTGGACCCTAAACCGTCCCCGTCCCCTAACCCTAACCCTAGCCCGAACCCTAACCCTAACCCTTCCCCGAAGCCTGACCCTCACCCGTCCCCTAATCCTAACCCGTACGCTAACACTAACCCGCGCCCTCACACGCACGCTCCCCCTAAAGCGTTGCCGTACCCTCACCTGGACCCTAAACCGTCCCTGTCCCCTAACCCTAACCCTAGCCCGAACCCTAACCCTAACCCTTCCCCGAAGCCTGACCCTCAACGGTCCCCTAATCCTAAGCCGTACGCTAACACTAACGCGCGCCCTCACACGCACGCTCCCCCTAAAGCGTTGCCGTACCCTCACCTGGACCCTAAACCGTCCCCGTCCCCTAACCCTAACCCTAGCCCGAACCCTAACCCTAGCACTTCCCCGAAGCCTGACCCTCACCCGTCCCCTAATCCTAACCCGTACGCTAACACTAACCTGCGCCCTAACACGCACGCTCCCCCTAAAGCGTTGCCGTACCCTCACCTGGACCCTAAACCGTCCCCGTCCCCTAACCCTAACCCTAGCCCGAACCCTAACCCTAACCCTTCCCCGAAGCCTGACCCTCACCCGTCCCCTAATCCTAACCCGTACGCTAACACTAACCCGCGCCCTCACAGGCACGCTCCCCCTAAAGCGTTGCCATACCCTCACCTGGACCCTAAACCGTCCCCGTCCCCTAACCCTAACCCTAGCCCGAACCCTAACCCTAGCAATTCCCCGAAGCCTGACCCTCACCCGTCCCCTAATCCTAACCCGTACGCTAACACTAACCTGCGCCCTAACACGCACGCTCCCCCTAAAGCGTTGCCATACCCTCACCTGGACCCTAAACCGTCCCCGTCCCCTAACCCTAACCCTAACCCGAACCCTAACCCTAACCCTTCCCCGAAGCCTGACCCTCACCCGTCCCCTAATCCTAACCCGTACGCTAACACTAACCCGCGCCCTCACAGGCACGCTCCCCCTAAAGCGTTGCCGTACCCTCACCTGGACCCTAAACCGTCCCCGTCCCCTAACCCTAACCCTAGCCCGAACCCTAACCCTAACCCTTCCCCGAAGCCTGACCCTCACCCGTCCCCTAATCCTAACCCGAACGCTAACACTAACCCGCGCCCTCACACGCACGCTCACCCTAAAGCGTTGCCGTACCCTCACCTGGACCCTAAACCGTCCCCGTCCCCTAACGCTAACCCTAGCCCGAACCCTTACCCTAACCCTTCCCCGAAGCCTGACCCTCACCCGTCCCCTAATCCTAACCCGTACGCTAACACTAACCCGCGCCCTCACACTCACGCTCCCCCTAAAGCGTTGCCGTACCCTCACCTGGACCCTAAACCGTCCCCGTCCCCTAACCCTAACCCTAGCCCGAACCCTAACCCTAACCCTTCCCCGAAGCCTGACCCTCACCCGTCCCCTAATCCTAACCCGTACGCTAACACTAACCCGCGCCCTCACAAGCACGCTCCCCCTAAAGCGTTGCCGTACCCTCACCTGGACCCTAAACCGTCCCCGTCCCCTAACCCTAACCCTAGCCCGAACCCTAACCCTAACCCTTCCCCGAAGCCTGACCCTCACCCGTCCCCTAATCCTAACCCGTACGCTAACACTAACCCGCGCCCTCACACGCACGCTCCCCCTAAAGCGTTGCCGTACCCTCACCTGGACCCTAAACCGTCCCCGTCCCCTAACCCTAACCCTAGCCCGAACCCTAACCCTAACCCTTCCCCGAAGCCTGACCCTCACCCGTCCCATAATCCTAACCCGTACGCTAACACTACCCCGCGCCCTCACACGCACGCTCCCCCTAAAGCGTTGCCGTACACTCACCTGGACCCTAAACCGTCCCCGTCCCCTAACCCTAACCCTAGCCCGAACCCTAACCCTAACCCTTCCCCGAAGCCTGACCCTCACCCGTCCCCTAATCCTAAACCGTACGCTAACACTAACCCGCGCCCTCACACGCACGCTCCCCGTAAAGCGTTGCCGTACCCTCACCTGGACCCTAAACCGTCCCCGGTCCTAACCCTAACCCTAGCCCGAACCCTAACCCTAACACTTCCCCGAAGCCTGACCCTCACCCGTCCCCTAATCCTAACCCGTGCGCTAACACTAACCCGCGCCCTCACACGCACGCTCCCCCTAAAGCGTTGCCGTACCCTCACCTGGACCCTAAACCGTCCCCATCCCCTAACCCTAACCCTAGCCCGAACCCTAACCCTAACACTTCCCTGAAGCGTGACCCTCACACGTCCCCTAATCCTAACCCGTACGCTAACACTAACCCGCGCCCTCACACGCACGCTCCCCCTAAAGCGTTGCCTTACCCTCACCTGGACCCTAAACCGTCCCCGTCCCCTAACCCTAACCCTAGACCGAACCCTAACCCTAACCCTTCCCCGAAGCCTGACCCTCACCCGTCCCCTAATCCTAACCCGTACGCTAACACTAACCCGCGCCCTCACACGCACGCTCCCCCTAAAGCGTTGCAGTACCCTCACCTGAACCCTAAACCGTCCCCGGTCCTAACCCTAACCCTAGCCCGAACCCTAACCCTAACCCTTCCCCGAAGCCTGACCCTCACCCGTCCCCTAATCCTAACCCGTACGCTAACACTAACCCGCGCCCTCACACGCACGCTCCCCCTAAAGCGTTGCCGTACACTCACCTGGACCCTAAACCGTCCCCGTCCCCTAACCCTAACCCTAGCCCGAACCCTAACCCTAACCCTTCCCCGAAGCGTGACCCTCCCTCGTCCCCTAATCCTAACCCGTACGCTAACACTAACCCGCGCCCTCACACGCACGCTCCCCCTAAAGCGTTGCCGTACCCTCACCTGGACCCTAAACCGTCCCCGGTCCTAACCCTAACCCTAGCCCGAACCCTAACCCTAACACTTCCCCGAAGCCTGACCCTCACCCGTCCCCTAATCCTAACCCGTGCGCTAACACTAACCCGCGCCCTCACACGCAGGCTCCCCCTAAAGCGTTGCTGTACCCTCACCTGGACCCTAAACCGTCCCCATCCCCTAACCCTAACCCTAGCCAGAACCCTAACCCTAACCCTTCCCCGAAGCATGACCCTCACACGTCCCCTAATCCTAACCCGTACGCTAACACTAACCCGCGCCCTCACACGCACGCTCCGCCTAAAGCGTTGCCGTACCCTCACCTGGACCCTAAACCGTCCCCGTCCCCTAACCCTAACCCTAGCCCGAACCCTAACCCTAACCCTTCCCCGAAGCCTGACCCTCACCAGTCCCCTAATCCTAACCCGTACGCTAACACTAACCCGCGCCCTCACACGCACGCTCCCCCTAAAGCGTTGCAGTACCCTCACCTGGACCCTAAACCGTCCCCGTCCCCTAACCCTAACCCTAGCCCGAACCCTAACCCTAACCCTTCCCCGAAGCCTGACCCTCACCCGTCCCCTAATCCTAAACCGTACGCAAACACTAACCCGCCCCCTCACACGCACGCTCCCCCTAAAGCGTTGCCATAGCCTCACCTGGACCCTAAACCGTCCCCGTCCCCTAACCCTAACCCTAGCCCGAACCCTAACCCTAACCCTTCCCCGAAGCATGACCCTCACACGTCCCCTAATCCTAACCCGTACGCTAACACTAACCCGCGCCCTCACACGCACGCTCCCCCTAAAGCGTTGCCGTACCCTCACCTGGACCCTAAACCGTCCCCGTCCCCTAACCCTAACCCTAGCCTGAACCCTAACCCTAACCCTTCCCCGAAGCCTGACCCTCACCCGTCCCCTAATCCTAACCCGTATGCTAACACTAACCCGCGCCCTCACACGCACGCTCCCCCTAAAGCGTTGCCATACCCTCACCTGGACCCTAAACCGTCCCCATCCCCTAAACCTAACCCTAGCCCGAACCCTAACACTAACCCTTCCCCGAAGCCTCACCCTCACCCGTCCCCTAATCCTAACCCGTACGCTAACACTAACCCGCGCCCTCACACGCACGCTCCCCCTAAAGCGTTGCCGTACCCTCACCTGGACCCTAAACCGTCCCCGTCCCCTAACCCTACCCCTAGCCCGAACCCTAACCCTAACCCTTCCCCGAAGCCTGACCCTCAACGGTCCCCTAATCCCAAGCCGTACGCTAATACTAATGCGCGCCCTCACACGCACGCTCCCCCTAAAGCGTTGCCGTACCCTCACCTGGACCCTAAACCGTCCCCGTCCCCTAACCCTAACCCTAGCCCGAACCCTAACCCTAACCCTTCCCCGAAGCCTGACCCTCACCCGTCCCCTAATCCTAACCCGTACGCTAACACTAACCCGCGCCCTCACACGCACGCTCCCACTAAAGCGTTGCTGTACCCTCACCTGGACCCTAAACCGTCCCCGTCCCCTAACCCTAACCCTAGCCCGAACCCTAACCCTAACCCTTCCCCGAAGCCTGACCCTCACCCGTCCCATAATCCTAACCCGTACGCTAACACTACCCCGCGCCCTCACACGCACACTCCCCCTAAAGCGTTGCCGTACACTCACCTGGACCCTAAACCGTCCCCGTCCCCTAACCCTAACCCTAGCCCGAACCCTAACCCTAACCCTTCCCCGAAGCCTGACCCTCCCCCGTCCCCTAATCCTAACCCGTACGCTAACACTAACCCGCGCCCTCACACGCACGCTCCCACTAAAGCGTTGCTGTACCCTCACCTGGACCCTAAACCGTCCCCGTCCCCTAACCCTAACCCTAGCCCGAACCCTAACCCTAACCCTTCCCCGAAGCCTGACCCTCACCCGTCCCATAATCCTAACCCGTACGCTAACACTACCCCGCGCCCTCACACGCACGCTCCCCCTAAAGCGTTGCCGTACACTCACCTGGACCCTAAACCGTCCCCGTCCCCTAACCCTAACCCTAGCCCGAACCCTAACCCTAACCCTTCCCCGAAGCCTGACCCTCCCCCGTCCCCTAATCCTAACACGTACGCTAACACTAACCCGCGCCCTCACACGCACGCTCCCCCTAAAGCGTTGCCGTACCCTCACCTGGACCCTAAACCGTCCCCGGTCCTAACCCTAACCCTAGCCTGAACCCTAACCCTAACACTTCCCCGAAGCCTCACCCTCACCCGTCCCTTAATCCTAACCCGTGCGCTAACACTAAACCGCGCCCTCACATGCACGCTCCCCCTAAAGCGTTGCCGTACCCTCACCTGGACCCTAAACCGTCCCCATCCCCTAACCCTAACCCTAGCCCGAACCCTAACCCTAACCCTTCCCCGAAGCCTGACCCTCACACGTCCCCTAATCCTAACCCGTACGCTAAAACTAACCCACACCCTCACACGCATGCTCCCCCTAAAGCGTTGCCGTACCCTCACCTGGACCCTAAACCGTCCCCGTCCCCTAACCCTACCCCTAGCCCAAACCCTAACCCTAACCCTTCCCCGAAGCCTGACCCTCCCCCGTCCCCTAATCCTAACCCGTACGCTAACACTAACCCGCGCCCTCACACGCACGCTCCCCCTAAAGCGTTGCCGTACCCTCACCTGGACCCTAAACCGTCCCCGGTCCTAACCCTAACCCTAGCCCGAACCCTAACCCTAACCCTTCCCCGAAGCCTGACCCTCACACGTCCCCTAATCCTAACCCGTACGCTAACACTAACCCGCGGCCTCACACGCACGCTCCCCCTAAATCGTTGCCGTACCCTCTCCTGGACCCTAAACTGTCCCCGTCCCCTAACCCTAACCCTAGCCCGAACCCTAACCCTAACCCTTCCCCGAAGCCTGACCCTCAACGGTCCCCTAATCCTAAGCCGTACGCTAATACTAATGCGCGCCCTCACACGCACGCTCCCCCTAAAGCGTTGCCGTACCCTCACCTGGACCCTAAACCGTCCCCGTCCCCTAACCCTAACCCTAGCCCGAACCCTAACCCTAGGACTTCCCCGAAGCCTGACCCTCACCCGTCCCCTAATCCTAACCCGTACGCTAACCCTAACCTGCGCCCTAACACGCACGCTCCCCCTAAAGCGTTGCCGTAACCTCACCTGGACCCTAAACCGTCCCCGTCCCCTAAACCTAACCCTAGCCCCAACCCTAACCCTAACCGTTCCGCGAAGCCTGACCCTCACCCGTCCCCTAATCCTAACCCGTACGCTAACACTAACCCGCGCCCTCACACGCACGCTCCCCCTAAAGCGTTGCCGTACCCTCACCTGGACCCTAAACCGTCCCCATCCCCTAACCCTAACCCTAGCCCGAACCCTAACCCTAACCCTTCCCCGAAGCCTGACCCTCACACGTCCCCTAATCCTAACCCATACGCTAACACTAACCCACACCCTCACACGCATGCTCCCCCTAAAGCGTTGCCGTACCCTCACCTGGACCCTAAACCGTCCCCGTCCCCTAACCCTACCCCTAGCCCGAACCCTAACCCTAACCCTTCCCCGAAGCCTGACCCTCCCCCGTCCCCTAATCCTAACCCGTACGCTAACACTAACCCGCGCCCTCACACGCACGCTCCCCCTAAAGCGTTGCCGTACCCTCACCTGGACCCTAAACCGTCCCCGGTCCTAACCCTAACCCTAGCCCGAACCCTAACCCTAACCCTTCCCCGAAGCCTGACCCTCACACGTCCCCTAATCCTAACCCGTACGCTAACACTAACCCGCGGCCTCACACGCACGCTCCCCCTAAATCGTTGCCGTACCCGCTCCTGGACCCTAAACCATCCCCGTCCCCTAAACCTAACCCTAGCCCGAACCCTAACCCTAACCCTTCCCCGAAGCCTGACCCTCACCCGTCCCCTAATCCAAACCCGTACGCTAACACTAACCCGCGCCCTCACACGCTCGCTCCGCCTAAAGCGTTGCCGTACCCTCACCTGGACCCTAAACCGTCTCCGTCCCCTAACCCTAACTCTAGACCGAACCCTAACCCTAACCCTTCCCCGAAGCCTGACCCTCACCCGTCCCCTAATCCTAACCCGTACGCTGACACTAACCCGCGCCCTCACACGCACGCTCCCCCTAAAGCGTTGCCGTACCCTCACCTGGACCCTAAACCGTCCCCGGTCCTAACCCTAACCCTAGCCCGAACCCTAACCCTAACCCTTCCCCGAAGCCTGACCCTCACCCGTCCCCTAATCCTAACCCGTGCGCTAACACTAACCCGCGCCCTCACACGCACGCTCCCCCTAAAGCGTTGCCATACCCTCACCTGGACCCTAAACCGTCCCCGTCCCCTAACCCTAACCCTAGCCCGAACCCTAACCCTTCCCCGAAGCATGACTCTCACACGTCCCCTAATCCTAACCCGTACGCTAACACTAACCCGCGCCCTCACACGCTCGCTCCGCCTAAAGCGTTGCCGTACCCTCACCTGGACCCTAAACCGTCTCCGTCCCCTAACCCTAACTCTAGCCCGAACCCTAACCCTAACCCTTCCCCGAAGCCTGACCCTCACCCGTCCCCTAATCCTAACCCGTACGCTGACACTAACCCGCGCCCTCACACGCACGCTCCCCCTAAAGCGTTGCCGTACCCTCACCTGGACCCTAAACCGTCCCCGGTCCTAACCCTAACCCTAGCCCGAACCCTAACCCTAACCCTTCCCCGAAACCTGACCCTCACCCGTCCCCTAATCCTAACCCGTGCGCTAACACTAACCAGCGCCCTCACACGCACGCTCCCCCTAAAGCGTTGCCGTACCCTCACCTGGACCCTAAACCGTCCCCGTCCCCTAACCCTAACCCTAGCCCGAACCCTAACCCTTCTCCGAAGCATGACCCTCACACGTCCCCTAATCCTAACCCGTACGCTAACACTAACCCGCGCACTCACACGCATGCTCACCCTAAAGCGTTGCCGTACCCTCACCTGGACCCTAAACCGTCCCCGTCCCCTAACCCTAACCCTAGACCGAACCCTAACCCTAACCCTTCCCCGAAGCCTGACCCTCACCCGTCCCCTAATCCTAACCCGTAGGCTAACACTAACCCGCGCCCTCACACGCACGCTCCCCCTAAAGCGTTGCAGTACCCTCACCTGGACCCTAAACCGTCCCCGTCCCCTAATCCTAACCCTAGACCGAACCCTAACCCTAACCCTTCCCCGAAGCCTGACCCTCACCCGTCCCCTAATCCTAACCCGTACGCTAACACTAACCCGTGCCCTCACACGCACGCTCCCCCTAAAGCGTTGCCGTACCCTCACCTGGACCCTAAACCGTCCCCGTCCCCTAACCCTAACCCTAGCCCGAACCCTAACCCTAACCCTTCCCCGAAGCCTGACCCTCACCCGTCCCCTAATCCTAACCCGTACGCTAACACTAACCCACGCCCTCACACCCACGCTCCCCCTAAAGAGTTGCCGTACGCTCACCTGGACCATAAACCGACCCCGTCCCCTAACCCTAACCCTAGCCCGAACCCTAACCCTAACCCTTCCCCGAAGCCTGACCCTCACCCGTCCCCTAATCCTAACCCGTACGCTAACACTAACCCGCGCCCTCACACGCACTCTCCCCCTAAAGCGTTGCCATACCCGCACCTGGACCCTAAACCGTCCCCGTCCCCTAACCCTAAACCTAGCCCGAACCCTAACCCTAACCCTTCCCAAAGCCTGACCCTCACCCGTCCCCTAATCTTAACCCGTTCGCTAACACTAACCCACGCCCTCACACGCACGCTCCCCCTAAAGCGTTGCCGTACCCTCCCCTGGACCCTAAACTGTCCCCGTCCCCTAACCCTAACCCTAGCCCGAACCCTAACCCTAACCCTTCCCCGAAGCCTGACCCTCCCCCGTCCCCTAATCCTAACCCGTACGCTACCACTAACCCACGCCCTCACACGCACGCTCCCCCTAAAGCGTTGCCGTACCCTCACCTGGACCCTAAACCATCCCTGTCCCCTAAGCCTAACCCTAGCCCGAACCCTAACCCTAACCCTTCCCCGAAGCCTGACCCTCACCCGTCCCTTAATCCTAACCCGTACACTAACACTAACCCTTGCCCTCACATGCACGCTCCCCCTAAAGCGTTGCCGTACCCTCACCTGGACACTAAACCGTCCCCGTCCCCTAACCCTAACCCTAGCCTGAACCCTAACCCTAACCCTTCCCCGAAGCCTGACCCGCACCCGTCCCCTAATCCTAAGCCGGAACTAACACTAACCCGCGCTCTCACACGCACTCTCCCCCTAAAGCGTTGCCGTACCCTCACCTGGACCCTAAACCATCCCCGTCCCCTAACCCTAACCCTAGCCCGAACCCTAACCCTAACCCTTCCCCGAAGCCTGACCCTCACCCGTCCCCTAATCCTAACCCTTACGCTAACACTAACCCGTGCCCTCACACGCACGCTCCCCCTTAAGCGTTGCCATACCCTCACCTGGACCCTAAACCGTCCCCGTCACCTTACCCTAACCCTAGCCCGAACCCTAAACCTAAGCCTTCCCCGAAACTTGACCCTCACCCGTCCCATAATCCTAACCCTTACGCTAACACTACCCCGCGCCCTCACACGCACGCTCCCCCTAAAGCGTTGCCGTACCCTCACCTGGACCCTAAACCGTCCCCGTCCCCTAACCCTAAACCTAGCCCGAACGCTAACCCTAACCCTTCCCCGATGCATGACCCTCCCCCGTCCCCTAATCCTAACCCGTACGCTAACACTAACCCGCGCCCTCACACACACGCTCCCCCTAAAGCGTTGCCGTACACTCACCTGGACCCTAAACCGTCCCCGTCCCCTAACCCTAACCCTAGCCCGAACCCTAACCCTAACCCTTCCCCGAAGCCTGACCCTCACCCATCCACTAATCCTAACCCGTAGGCTAACACTAACCCGCACCCTCACACGCACGCTCCCCCTAAAGGGTTGCCGTACCCTCACCTGGACCCTAAACCGTCCCAGTCCCTTAACCCTAACCCTAGACCGACCCTAACCCTAACCCTTCCCAGAAGTCTGACCCTCACCCGTCCCCTAATCCTAACCCGTACGCTAACACTAACCTGCGCCCTCACACGCACGCTCCCCTTTGAAGCGTTGCCGTACCCTCACCTGGACCCTAAACAGTCCCTGTCCCCTAACCCTAACCCTAGCCCGAACCCTAAACCTAACCCTTCCCCAAAGCCTGACCCTCACCCGTCCCCTAATCCTAACCCGTACGCTAACACTACCCCGCGCCCTCATACGCACGCTCCCTCTAAAGCGTTGCCGTACCCTCACCTGGACCCTAAAACGTCCCCGTCCCCTAACCCTAACCCTAGCCCGAACCCTAAACCTAACCCTTCCCCGAAGCCTGACCCTCACCGTCCCATAATCCTAACCCGTACGCTAACACTACCCCGCGCCCTCACACGCACGCTCCCCCTAAAGCATTGCCGTACCCTCACCTGGACCCGAAACCGTCCCCGTCCCCTAACACTAACCCTAGCCCGAACCCTAGCCCTAACCCTTCCCCGAAGCATGACCCTCACCCGTCCCCTAATCTTAACCCGTACGCTAACACTAACCCGCGCCCTCACACGCACGCTCCCCCTAAAGCGTTGCCGTAACCTCACCTGGACCCTAAACCCTCCCCGTCCCCTAACCCTAACCCTAGCCCGAACCCTAACCCTAACCCTTCCCCGAAGCCTCACCCTCACCCGTCCCCTAATCCTAACCCGTACGCTAACACTAACCCGCGCCCTCACACGCACGCTCCCCCTAAAGCATTGCCGTACCCTCACCTGGACCCTAAACCGTCCCCGTCCCCTAACCCTAACCCTAGCCCGAACCCTAACCCTAACCCTTCCCCGAAGCCTGACCCTCACCCGTCCCCAAATCCTAACCCGTACGTTAACACTAACCCGCGCCCTCACACGCACGCTCCCCCTAAAGCGTTGCCGTACCCTCACCTGGACCCTAAACCGTCCCTGTCCCCTAACCCTAACCCTAGCCCGAACCCTAACCATAACCCTTCCCCAAAGCCTGACTCTCACCCGTCCCCTAATACTAACCCGTACACTAACACTAACCCGGGCCCTCACACGCACGCTACCCCTAAAGCGTTGCCGTACCTTCACCTGGACCCTAAACCGTCCCCGTCCCCTAACCCTAACCCTAGTCCGAACCCTAACCCTAACCCTTCCCCGAAGCCTGACCCTCACCCGTCCCCTAATCCTAACCCGTACGCTAACACTACCCCGCGCCCTCACACGCACGCTCCCCCTAAAGCGTTGCCGTACCCTCACCTGGACCCTAAACCGTCCCAGTCACCTAACCCTAACCCTAGCCCGAACCCTAACCCTAACCATTCCCCTAAGCATGACCCTCACCCGTCCCCTAATCGTAACTCGTACGCTAACACTAACCCGCGCCCTAACACGCACGCTCCCAATAAAGCGTTGCCGTACCCTCACCTGGACCCTAAACCGTCCCCGTCCCCTAACCCTGACCCTAGCCCGAACCCTAACCCTAACCCTTCCCCGAAGCCTGACCCTCACCCATCCACTAATCCTAACCCGTACGCTAACACTAAACCGCGCCATCACACGCACGCTCCCCCTAAAGCGTTGCCGTACCCTCACCTGGACCCTAAACCGTCCCAGTCCCTTAACCCTAACCCTAGCCCGAACCCTAACCCTAACCCTTCCCCGAAGCCTGACCCACACCCGTCCCCTAATCCTAACCCGTACGCTAACACTACCCCGCGCCCTCACACGCACGCTCCCCCTAAAGCGTTGCCGTACACTCACCTGGATCCTAAACCGTCCCCGTCACCTAAATCTAACCCTAGCCCGAACCCTAACCCTAACCCTTCCCCGAAGCCTGACCCTCACCCGTCCCCTAATCCTAACCCGTACGCTAACACTATCCCGCGCCCTCATACGCACGCTCCCCCTAAAGCGTTGCCGTACCCTCACCTGGACTCTAAAACGTCCCCGTCCCCTAACCCTAACCCTAGCCCGAACCCTAAACCTAACCCTTCCCCGAAGCCTGACCCTCACCCGTCCCATAATCCTAACCCGTACGCTAACACTACCCCACGCCCTCACACGCACGCTCCCCCTAAAGCATTGCCTTACCCTCACCTGGACCCGAAACCGTCCCCGTCCCCTAACCCTAACCCTAGCCCGAACCCTAGACCTAACCCTTCCCCGAAGCATGACCCTCACCCGTACCCTAATCCTAACCCGTACGCTAACACTACCCCGCGCCCTCATACGCACGCTCCCCCTAAAGCGTTGCCGTACCCTCACCTGGACCCTAAAACGTCCCCGTCCCCTAACCCTAACCCTAGCCCGAACCCTAAACCTAACCCTTCCCCGAAGCCTGACCCTCACCCGTCCCATAATCCTAACCCGTACGCTAACACTACCCCGCGCCCTCACACGCACGCTCCCCCTAAAGCATTGCCGTACCCTCACCTGGACCCGAAACCGTCCCCGTCCCCTAACACTAACCCTAGCCCGAACCCTAGCCCTAACCCTTCCCCGAAGCATGACCCTCACCCGTCCCCTAATCTTAACCCGTACGCTAACACTAACCCGCGCCCTCACACGCACGCTCCCCCTAAAGCGTTGCCGTAACCTCACCTGGACCCTAAACCCTCCCCGTCCCCTAACCCTAACCCTAGCCCGAACCCTAACCCTAACCCTTCCCCGAAGCCTCACCCTCACCCGTCCCCTAATCCTAACCCGTACGCTAACACTAACCCGCGCCCTCACACGCACGCTCCCCCTAAAGCATTGCCGTACCCTCACCTGGACCCTAAACCGTCCCCGTCCCCTAACCCTAACACTAGCCCGAACACTAACCCTAACCCTTCCCCGAAGCCTGACCCTCACCCGTCCCCAAATCCTAACCCGTACGTTAACACTAACCCGCGCCCTCACACGCACGCTCCCCCTAAAGCGTTGCCGTACCCTCACCTGGACCCTAAACCGTCCCTGTCCCCTAACCCTAACCCTAGCCCGAACCCTAACCATAACCCTTCCCCAAAGCCTGACTCTCACCCGTCCCCTAATACTAACCCGTACACTAACACTAACCCGCGCCCTCACACGCACGCTACCCCTAAAGCGTTGCCGTACCCTCACCTGGACCCTAAACCGTCCCCGTCCCCTAACCCTAACCCTAGTCCGAACCCTAACCCTAACCCTTCCCCGAAGCCTGACCCTCACCCGTCCCCTAATCCTAACCCGTACGCTAACACTACCCCGCGCCCTCACACGCACGCTCCCCCTAAAGCGTTGCCGTACCCTCACCTGGACCCTAAACCGTCCCAGTCCCCTAACCCTAACCCTAGCCCGAACCCTAACCCTAACCCTTCCCCTAAGCATGACCCTCACCCGTCCCCTAATCGTAACTCGTACGCTAACACTAACCCGCGCCCTAACACGCACGCTCCCAATACAGCGTTGCCGTACCCTCACCTGGACCCTAAACCGTCCCCGTCCCCTAACCCTGACCCTAGCCCGAACCCTAACCCTAACCCTTCCCCGAAGCCTGACCCTCACCCATCCACTAATCCTAACCCGTACGCTAACACTAAACCGCGCCATCACACGCACGCTCCCCCTAAAGCGTTGCCGTACCCTCACCTGGACCCTAAACCGTCCCAGTCCCTTAACCCTAACCCTAGCCCGAACCCTAACCCTAACCCTTCCCCGAAGCCTGACCCACACCCGTCCCCTAATCCTAACCCGTACGTTAACACTACCCCGCGCCCTCACACGCACGCTCCCCCTAAAGCGTTGCCGTACACTCACCTGGATCCTAAACCGTCCCCGTCACCTAAATCTAACCCTAGCCCGAACCCTAACCCTAACCCTTCCCCGAAGCCTGACCCTCACCCGTCCCCTAATCCTAACCCGTACGCTAACACTATCCCGCGCCCTCATACGCACGCTCCCCCTAAAGCGTTGCCGTACCCTCACCTGGACTCTAAAACGTCCCCGTCCCCTAACCCTAACCCTAGCCCGAACCCTAAGCCTAACCCTTCCCCGAAGCCTGACCCTCACCCGTCCCATAATCCTAACCCGTACGCTAACACTACCCCACGCCCTCACACGCACGCTCCCCCTAAAGCATTGCCTTACCCTCACCTGGACCCGAAACCGTCCCCGTCCCCTAACCCTAACCCTAGCCCGAACCCTAGACCTAACCCTTCCCCGAAGCATGACCCTCACCCGTACCCTAATCCTAACCCGTACGCTAACACTACCCCGCGCCCTCACACGCACGCTCCCCCTAAAGCGTTGCCGTACCCTCACCTGGACCCTAAACCGTCCCCGTCCCCTAACCCTAACCCTAGCCCGAACCCTAACCCTAACCCTTCCCCGAAGCCTGACACTCACCCGTCCCCTAATCCTAACCCGTACGTTAACACTAACCCGCACCCTCACACGCATGCTCCCCCTAAAGCGTTGCCATACCCTCACCTGGACCCTAAACCGTCCCCGTCCCCTAACCCTAACCCTAGCCCGAACCCTAACCATAACCCTTCCCCGAAGCCTGACCCTCACCTGTCCCCTAATCCTAAACCGTACACTAACACTAACCCGCGCCCTCACACGCACGCTACCCCTAAAGCGTTGCCGTACCCTCACCTGGACCCTAAACCGTCCCCGTCCCCTAACCCTAACCCTCGTCCGAACCCTAACCCTAACCCTTCCCCGAAGCCTGATCCTCACCCGTACCCTAATCCTAACCCGTACGCTAACACTAACCCGCGCCCTCACACGCACGCTCCCCCTAAAGCGTTGCCGTACCCTCACCTGGACCCTAAACCGTCCCCGTCCCCTAACCCTAACCCTAGCCCGAACCCTTACCCTAACCCTTCCCAAAAGCCTGACCCTCACCCGTCCCCTAATCCTAACACGTACGCTAACACTAACCCACTCCCTCACACGCACGCTCCCCCTAAAGCGTTGCCGTACCCTCACCTGGACCCTAAACCAACCCCGTCCCCTAACCCTAGCCCGAACCCTAACCCTAACCCTTCCCCGAAGCCTGACCCTCATCCGTCCCCTAATCCTAACCCGTACGATAACACTAACCCGCGCCCTCACACGCACTCTCCCCCTAAAGCGTTGCCATACCCTCACCTGGACCCTAAACCGTCCCCGTCCCCTAAACCTAACCCTAGCCCGAACCCTAACCCTAACCCTTCCCCAAAGCCTGACCCTCACCCGTCCCCTAATCTTAACCAGTACGCTAACACCAACCCACGACCTCACACGCACGCTCCCCCTAAAGCGTTGCCGTACCCTCCCCTGGACCCTAAACCGTCCCCGTCCCCTAACCCTAACCCTAGCCCGAACCCTAACCCTAACCCTTCCCCGAAGCCTGACCCTCACCCGTCCCCTAATCCTAACCCGTACGCTAACACTAACCCGCGCCCTCACACGCACGCTCCCCCTAAAGGGTTGCCGTACCCTCACCTGGACCCTAAACCGTCCCCGTCCCCTAACCCTAACCCTAGCCTGAACCCTAACCCTAACCCTTCCCCGAAGCTTGACCCTCACCCGTCCCCTAATCCTAACCCGTACGCTAAGACTAACCCGCGCCCTCACATGCACGCTCCCCCTAAAGCGTTGCCGTACCCTCACCTGGACCCTAAACCGTCCCCGTCCCCTAACCCTAACCCTAGCCCGAACCCTAACCCTAACACTTCCCCGAAGCCTGACCCTCACCCGTCCCCTAATTCTAAGCCGTACGCTAACACTAACCCGCGCCCTCACACGCACGCTCCCCCTAAAGCGTTGCCGTACCCTCACCTGGACCCTAAACCGTCCCCGTACCCCAACCCTAACCCTAGCCCGAACCCTAACCCTAACCCTTCCCTGAAGCCTGACCCTCACACGTCCCCTAATCCTAAGCCGTACGCTAACACTAACGGGCGCCCTCACACGCACGCTCCCCCTAAAGCGTTGCCGTACCCTCACCTGGACGCTAAACCGTCCCCGTCCCCTAACCCTAAACCTAGCCCGAACCCTAACCCTAACCCTTCCCCGAAGCCTGACCCTCACCCGTCCCCTAATCCTAACCCGTACGCAAACACTAACCCATGCCCTCACACGCACGCTCCCCCTAAAGCGTTGCCGTACCATCACCTGGACCTTAAACCGTCCCCGTCCCGTAACCCTAACCCTAGCCCGAACCCTAACCCTAACCCTTCCCCGAAGCCTGACCCTCACCCGTCCCCTAATCCTAACACGTACGCTAACACTAACCCACGCCCTCACACGCACGCTCCCCCTAAAGCGTTGCCGTACCCTCACCTGGACCCTAAACCGTCCCCGTCCCCTAACCCTAACCCTAGCCCGAACCCTAACCCTAACCCTTCCCTGAAGCTTGACCCTCACCCGTCCCCTAATCCTAACCCGTACGCTAAGACTAACCCGCGCCCTCACATGCACGCTCCCCCTAAAGCGTTGCCGTACCCTCACCTGGACCCTAAACCGTCCCCGTCCCCTAACCCTAACCCTAGCCCGAACCCTAACCCTAACACTTCCCCGAAGCCTGACCCTCACCCGTCCCCTAATTCTAAGCCGTACGCTAACACTAACCCGCGCCCTCACACGCACGCTCCCCCTAAAGCGTTGCAGTACCCTCACCTGGACCCTAAACCGTCCCCGAACCCCAACCCTAACCCTAGCCCGAACCCTAACCCTAACCCTTCCCTGAAGCCTGACCCTCACCCGTCCCCTAATCCTAAGCCGTACGCTAACACTAACGCGCGCCCTCACACGCACGCTCCCCCTAAAGCGTTGCCGTACCCTCACCTGGACGCTAAACCGTCCCCGTCCCCTAACCCTAAACCTAGCCCGAACCCTAACCCTAACCCTTCCCCGAAGCCTGACCCTCACCCGTCCCCTAATCCTAACCCGTACGCCAACACTAACCCATGCCCTCACACGCACGCTCCCCCTAAAGCGTTGCCGTACCATCACCTGGACCCTAAACCGTCCCCGTCCCCTAACCCTAACCCTAGCCCGAACCCTAACCCTAACCCTTCCCCGAAGCCTGACCCTCACCCGTCCCCTAATCCTAAGCCGTACGCTAACACTAACACGCGCCCTCACACGCACGCTCCCCCTAAAGCGTTGCCGTACCCTCACCTGGACCCTAAACCGTCCCCGTACCCTAACGTTAACCCTAGCCCTAACCCTAACCCTAACCCTTCCCTGAAGCCTGACACTCACCCGTCCCCTAATCCTAAGCCGTACGCTAATACTAACGCGCGCCCTCACACGCACGCTCCCCCTAAAGCGTTGCCGTACCCTCACCTGGACCCTAAACCGTCCCCATCCCCTAACCCTAACCCTAGACTGAACCCTAACCCTAACCCTTCCCCGAAGCCTGACCCTCACCCGTCCCCTAATCCTAACCCGTACGCCAACACTAACCCGTGCCCTCACACGCACGCTCCCCCTAAAGCGTTGCCGTACCCTCACCTGGACCCTAAACCGTCCCCGTCCCCTAACCCTACCCCTAGCCCGAACCATAACCCTAACCCTTCCCCGAAGCCTGACCCTCACCCGTCCCCTAATCCTAACCCGTATGCTAACACTAACCCGCGCCCTCACACGCACGCTCCCCCTAAAGCGTTGCCGTACCCTCACCTGGACCCTAAACCGTCCCCGTCCCCTAACCCTAACCCTAGCCCGAACCCTAATCCTAACCCTTCCCCGAAGCCTGACCCTCAACCGTCCCCTAATCCTAACCCGTACGCTAACACTAACCCGCGCCCTCACACGCACGCTCCCCCTAAAGCGTTGCCGTACCCTCACCTGGACCCTAAACCGTCCCCGTCCCCTAACCCTAACCCTAGCCCGAACACTAACCCTAACCCTTCCCTGAAGCCTGACCCTCACCCGTCCCCTAATCCTAACCCGTACGCTAACACTAATCCGCGCCCTCACACGCACGCTCCCCCTAAAGCGTTGCCGTACCATCACCTGGACCCTAAACCGTCCCCGTCCCCTAACCCTAACCCTAGCCCGAACCGTAACCCTAACCCTTCCCTGAAGCCTGACCCTCACCCGTCCCCTAATCCTAACCCGTACGCAAACACTAACCCGCGCCCTCACACGCATGCTCCCCCTAAAGCGTTGCCGTACCCTCACCTGGACCGTAAACCGTCCCCGTCCCCTAACCCTAACCCTAGCCCGAACCCTAACCCTAACCCTTCCCCGAAGCCTGACCCTCACCCGTCCCCTAATCCTAACCCGTACGCTAACACTAACCCGCGCCCTCACACGCACGGTCCCCCTAAAGCGTTGCCGTACCCTCACCTGGACCCTAAACCGTCCCCGTCCCCTAACCCTAACCCTAGCCCGAACCCTAACCCTAACACTTCCCCGAAGCCTGACCCTCACCCGTCCCCTAATCCTAACCCGTACGCTAACACTAACCCGCGCCCTCACACGCACGGTCCCCCTAAAGCGTTGCCGTACCCTCACCTGGACCCTAAACCGTCCCCGTCCCCTAACCCTAACCCTAGCCCGAACCCTAAACGTAACACTTCCCCGAAGCCTGACCCTCACCCGTCCCCTAATCCTAACCCGTACGCTAACACTAACCCGCGCCCTACATGCACGCTCCCCCTAAAGCTTTGCCGTACCCTCACCTGGACCCTAAACCGTCCCCGTCCCCTAACCCTAACCCTAGCCCGAACCATAACCCTAACCCTTCCCCGAAGCCTGACCCTCACCCGTCCCCTAATCCTAACCCGTACGCTAACAATAACACGCGCCCTCACACGCACGCTCCCCCTAAAGCGTTGCCGTACCCTCACCTGGACCCTAAACCGTCCCCATCCCCTAACCCTAACCCTAGCCTGAACCCTAACCCTAACCCTTCCCCGAAGCCTGACCCTCACCGGTCCCCTAATCCTAACCCGTACGCTAACACTAACCCGCGCCCTCACACGCACCCTCCCCCTAAAGCGCTGCCATACACTCACCTGGACCCTAAACCGCCCCGTCCCCTAACCCTAACCCTAGCCCGAACCCTAACCCTAACACTTCCCCAAAGCCTGACCCTTACCCGTCCCCTAATCCTAACCCGTACGTTAACACTAACCCGCGCCCTCACACGCACGCTCCCCCTAAAGCGTTGCCATACCCTCACCTGGACCTTAAACCGTCCCCGTCCCCTAACCCTAACCCTAGCCCGAACCCTAAACCTAACCCTTCCCCGAAGCCTGACCCTCACCCGTCCCGTAATCCTAACCCGTACGCTAACACTAACCCGCGCCCTCACACGCACGCTCCCCCTAAAGCGTTGCCGTACCCTCACCTGGACCCTAAACCGTCCCCGTCCCCTAACCCTAACCCTAGCCCGAACCCTAACCCTAACCCTTCCCGAGGCCTGACCCTCACCCGTCCCCTAATCCTAACACGTACGCTAACACTAACCCGTGCCCTCACACGCACGCTCCCCCTAAAGCGTTGCCGTACCCTCACCTGGACCCTAAACCGTCCCCGTCCCCTAAACCTAACCCTAGCCCGAACCCTAACCCTAAGACTTCCCCGAAGCCTGACCCTCACCCGTCCCCTAATCCTAACCCGTACGCTAACACTAACCCGCGCCCTCACACGCATGCTCCCTCTAAAGCGTTGCCGTACCCTCACCTGGACCCTAAACCGTCCCCGTCCGCTAACCCTAACCCTAGCCCGAACCCTTACCCTAACACTTCCCCGAAGCCTGACCCTCTCCCGTCCCCTAATCCTAAGCCGTACGCTAACACTAACGCGCGCCCTCACATGCACGCTCCCCCTAAAGCGTTGCCGTACCCTCACCTGGACCATAAACCGTCCCCGTCCCCTAACCCTAACCCTAGCCCGAACCCTAACCCTAACCCTTCCCCGAAGCCTGACCCTCACCCGTCCCCAAATCCTAACCCGTACGCTAACACTAGCCCGCGCCCTCACACGCACGCTCCCCCTAAAGCGTTGCCGTACCCTCACCTGGACCCTAAACCGTCCCCGTCCCCTAACCCTAACCCTAGCCCGAACCCTAACCCTAACCCTTCCCCGAAGCCTGACCCTCACCCGTCCCCTAATCCTAACCCGTACGCTAACACTAACCCGCGCCCTCACACGCACGCTCCCCCTAAAGCGTTGCCGTACCCTCACCTGGACCCTAAACCGTCCCCGTCCCCTAACCCTAACCCTAGCCCGAACCCTAACCCTAACACTTCCCCGAAGCCTGACCCTCACCCGTCCCCTAATCCTAACCCGTACGCTAACACTAACCCGCGCCCTCACACGCACGCTCCCCCTAAAGCGTTGCCGTACCCTCACCTGGACCCTAAACCGTCCCCGTCCCCTAACCCTAACCCTAGCCCGAACCCTAACCCTAACCCTTCCCCGAAGCCTGACCCTCACCCGTCCCCTAATCCTAACCCGTAGGCTAACACTAACCCGCGCCCTCACATGCACGCTCCCCCTAAAGCGTTGCCGTACCCTCACCTGGACCCTAAAACGTCCCCGTCCCCTAACCCTAACCCTAGCCCGAACCCTAACCCAAACCTGCAGAGTTATAAATGACAGCTATCGTCCAAAAATAGACTGAAGTAAGGCTGCCAAGAGGACTTGAAAGAGGGGCAGAATTGCAGGAAACCGATTTCAGGAGGTAGACTGGAATTGCATTGAAAGCATAGGAAAAGAGGCAGAACGTCCACAATGATGCACTTGGCCAAAAAGGGCGTATGCGTTTTTTCCTGAATATATTCAGGAAAAAACGCATACGCCCTTTTTGGCCAACCAAGCAAGCTTGCAAAGGAAATCTGCACTACAATGAAGTCTCACTTCCCCCCGGTCAAAAGGGCCATCTGAAAAAAGTGTAAAATCCAGAAAGGCAGGACAGGCCATGGACAACTGGGAGCCTTGTTATGCTGATGGGCGGGATGTAAATTGCCAACAGACACTCGGGAGAAGTGTATGGTGTTTCCTGAAACATCTAAAAAACAAAGCAACAGAGCCTAGGGCACTGCCACTTATGGTCCTATAGCTTAGGGAAATTAAAATCAAAAAGACACAGCCACCCCAAACTTTCGAACGGCTCTGTTTACAAGAACCTCGTTTACAGTACAAGTTCAACATCGCAGAAAGTGAAAAATGGATAAAGAAGTTGTGGTATTTACTTACAAAGCAATATCACTCAGCAATGAAATCTATGTCATCAGGCCCTTAGCATCACAATGAGTGGATTCAGGTATGATGATTCTAACTGAAATAAGTCACACAGAAAAAGAAACATCATAAGATATCAGTAATACACGGAATGTAAACTTGGCTACACAGGAACTGAATTACAGAACAGAACAGGGTCTCAAATTTAGAAAACCAACTTATGCTTGCTTAAGGGTAAAGGTGAGTTGGGGTGCTGCATAAAACCAGAGATTGAAATGAGCACAGATAAAGTTCCTTAAGCCAAATATGGAATAGACAAGAGCTACTCCTTGCTCAACGAAATGGACTCAACACCGCATATTAAACGCCTAAGAATGTACCTGACTAGTAAGTATCGGAAAACCTATGGATTGCTATGTCTCCAAAAGAGAATCAAGCATGTGTACAGGGGCATAAACGCAGCAGTGATAGGATTGGAGAGGTTCGGTGAGCAAATGAAGACCCTTTGAAGTCATATTGCATGGTACCCATTACACGGGTCTCAACTCTCCAGGTTTAAGGTATTCTTCCTTCAGCTAAAACATGCATGTGGAACCCAAGTATGATCAACCATGTGAACGGGAGACGTGTTCAAATATGTCTCAGTTTTCCTCCCCTGGTACTCGGGTGCAACATTCCAGACGCTTTACTAACACTCTCCCCACTTGGAGAGTCAGTCCCTTTAACCTCCTGTTTGGCCCAGTTTGCAATTTCTGGGGAAGATGAACAGGAATAGCGAGAACCAATGAGAGACTAGCTGGAGGTGTCTGGACGGGCAAATTTAACTCTCATTTCCCACCAGGAAGAGGAAATAACCAAAGGCTCAGCGTGCCGTGCCGGAACCAGATTAGGGCCTGAAGCCATCCTGCAGTGTTGCGGCCAGGTCACAAGAAAGCAAGTTGAAGAAAGGAGCTCAGGGGCACTGTAATTCACAAACCTGCAGAGTTATAAATGACAGCTATCGTCCAAAAATAGACTGAAGTAAGGCTGCCAAGAGGACTTGAAAGCGGGGCAGAATTGCAGGAAACCGATTTCAGGAGGTAGACTGGAATTGCATTGAAAGCATAGGAAAAGAGGCAGAACGTCCACAATGATGCACTTGGCCAAAAAGTGCGTATGCGTTTTTTCCTGAATATATTCAGGAAAAAACGCATACGCCCTTTTTGGCCAACCAAGCAAGCTTGCAAAGGAAATCTGCACTACAATGAAGTCTCACTTCCCCCAGGTCAAAAGGGCCATCTGAAAAAAGTGTAAAATCCAGAAAGGCAGGACAGGCCATGGAGAACTGGGAGCCTTGTTATGCTGATGGGCGGAATGTAAATTGCCAACAACCACTCGGGAGAAGTGTATGGTGTTTCCTGAAACATCTAAAAAACAAAGCAACAGAGCCTAGGGCACTTCCACTTATGGTCCTATAGCTTAGGGAAATTAAAATCAAAAAGACACAGCCACCCCAAAGTTTGGGACGCCTCCGTTTACAAGAACCTCGTTTACCATACAAGTTCAATATCACAGAAAGTGAAAAATGGATAAAGAACTTGTGGTACTTACGTACAATGCAGTATCACTCAGCAATGAAATCTATGTCATCAGGCCCGTAGCAGCATAATGAGTGGATTCAGGTACGATGATTCTAACTGAAATAAGTCACACAGAAAAAGAAACATCATAAGGTGTCACTAATACATGGAATGTAAACTTGGCTACACAGGAACTGCATTCCAAAACAGAACAGGGTCTCAAATTTAGAAAACCAACTTATGCTTGCTTAAGGGGAAAGGTGAGTTGTGGTGCTGCATAAAACCAGAGATTGAAATGAGCACAGATAAAGTTCCTTAAGCCAAATATGGAATAGACAAGAGCTACTCCTTGCTCAACGAAATGGACTCAACACCCCATATTAAACGCCTAAGAATGTACCTGACTAGTAAGTATCTTAAAACCTATGGATTGCTATGTCTCCAAAAGAGAATCAAGCGTGTGTACAGGGGCATAAACGCAGCAGTGATAGGATTGGAGAGGTTCGGTGAGCAAATGAAGACCCTTTGAAGTCATATTGCATGGTACCCATTCCACGGGTCTCAACTCTCCAGGTTTAAGGTATTCTTCCTTCAGCTAAAACATGCATGTGGAACCCAAGTATGATCAACCATGTGAACGGGAGACGTGTTCAAATATGTCTCAGTTTTCCTCCCCTGGTACTCGGGTGCAACATTCCAGACGCTTTACTAACACTCTCCCCACTTGGAGAGTCAGTCCCTTTAACCTCCTGTTTGGCCCAGTTTGCAATTTCTGCGGAAGATGAACAGGAATAGCGAGAACCAATGAGAGGCTAGCTGGAGGTGTCTGGACGGGCAAATTTAACTCTCATTTCCCACCAGGAAGAGGAAATAACCAAAGGCTCAGCGTGCCGTACCGGAACCAGATTAGGGCCTGAAGACATCCTGCGGTGTTGCGGCCAGGTCACAAGAAAGCGAGTTGAAGAAAGGAGCTCAGGGGCACTGTAATTCACAAACCTGCAGAGTTATAAATGACAGCTATCGTCCAAAAATAGACTGAAGTAAGGCTGCCAAGAGGACTTGAAAGCGGGGCAGAATTGCAGGAAACCGATTTCAGGAGGTAGACTGGAATTGCATTGAAAGCATAGGAAAAGAGGCAGAACGTCCACAATGATGCACTTGGCCAAAAAGGGCGTATGCGTTTTTTCCTGAATATATTCAGAAAAAAACGCATACGCCCTTTTTGGCCAACCAAGCAAGCATGCAAAGAAATCTGCACTACAATGAAGTCTCACTTCCCCCCGGTCAAAAGGGCCATCTGAAAAAAGTGTAAAATCCAGAAAGGCAGGACAGGCCATGGACAACTGGGAGCCTTGTTATGCTGATGGGCGGGATGTAAATTGCCAACAGACACTCGGGAGAAGTGTATGGTGTTTCCTGAAACATCTAAAAAACAAAGCAACAGAGCCTAGGGCACTGCCACTTATGGTCCTATAGCTTAGGGAAATTAAAATCAAAAAGACACAGCCACCCCAAAGTTTGGAACGGCTCTGTTTACAAGAACCTCGTTTACAGTACAAGTTCAACATCCCAGAAAGTGAAAAATGGATAAAGAAGTTGTGGTATTTACTTACAAAGCAATATCACTCAGCAATGAAATCTATGTCATCAGGCCCTTAGCATCACAATGAGTGGATTCAGGTATGATGATTCTAACTGAAATAAGTCACACAGAAAAAGAAACATCATAAGATATCACTAATACACGGAATGTAAACTTGGCTACACAGGAACTGAATTACAGAACAGAACAGGGTCTCAAATTTAGAAAACCAACTTATGCTTGCTTAAGGGTAAAGGTGAGTTGGGGTGCTGCATAAAACCAGAGATTGAAATGAGCACAGATAAAGTTCCTTAGGTCAAATATGGAATAGACAAGAGCTACTCCTTGCTCAACGAAATGGACTCAACACCGCATATTAAACGCCTAAGAATGTACCTGACTAGTAAGTATCGTAAAACCTATGGATTGCTATGTCTCCAAAAGAGAATCAAGCATGTGTACAGGGGCATAAACGCAGCAGTGATAGGATTGGAGAGGTTCGGTGAGCAAATGAAGACCCTTTGAAGTCATATTGCATGGTACCCATTACACGGGTCTCAACTCTCCAGGTTTAAGGTATTCTTCCTTCAGCTAAAACATGCATGTGGAACCCAAGTATGATCAACCATGTGAACGGGAGACGTGTTCAAATATGTCTCAGTTTTCCTCCCCTGGTACTCGGGTGCAACATTCCAGACGCTTTACTAACACTCTCCCCACTTGGAGAGTCAGCGCCTTTAACCTCCTGTTTGGCCCAGTTTGCAATTTCTGCGGAAGATGAACAGGAATAGCGAGAACCAATGAGAGACTAGCTGGAGGTGTCTGGACGGGCAAATTTAACTCTCATTTCCCACCAGGAAGAGGAAATAACCAAAGGCTGAGCGAGCCGTGCCGGAACCAGATTAGGGCCTGAAGCCATCCTGCGGTGTTGCGGCCAGGTCACAAGAAAGCGAGTTGAAGAAAGGAGCTCAGGGGCACTGTAATTCACAAACATGCAGAGTTATAAATGACAGCTATCGTCCAAAAATAGACTGAAGTAAGGCTGCCAAGAGGACTTGAAAGCGGGGCAGAATTGCAGGAAACCGATTTCAGGAGGTAGACTGGAATTGCATTGAAAGCATAGGAAAAGAGGCAGAACGTCCACAATGATGCACTTGGCCAAAAAGGGCGTATGCGTTTTTTCCTGAATATATTCAGGAAAAAACGCATACGCCCTTTTTGGCCAACCAAGCAAGCTTGCAAAGGAAATCTGCACTACAATGAAGTCTCACTTCCCCCCGGTCAAAAGGGCCATCTGAAAAAAGTGTAAAATCCAGAAAGACAAGACAGGCCATGGAGAACTGGGAGCCTTGTTATGGTGATGGGCGGGATGTAAATTGCCAACAACCACTCGGGAGAAGTGTATGGTGTTTCCTGAAACATGTAAAAAACAAAGCAACCGAACCTAGGGCACTTCCACTTATGGTCCTATAGCTTAGGGAAATTAAAATCAAAAAGACACAGCCACCCCAAAGTTTGGAACGGCTCTGTTGACAAGAACCTCGTTTACAGTACAAGTTCAACATCGCAGAAAGTGAAAAATGGATAAAGAAGTTGTGGTATTTACTTACAAAGCAATATCACTCAGCAATGATATCTGTGTCATCAGGCCCTTAGCAGCACAATGAGTGGATTCAGGTACGATGATTCTAACTAAAATAAGTCACACAGAAAAAGAAACATCATAAGATATCACTAATACACGGAATGTAAACTTGGCTACACAGGAACTGAATTCCAAAACAGAACAGTGTCTCAAATTTAGAAAACCAACTTATGCTTGCTTAAGGGTAAAGGTGAGTTGGGGTGCTGCATAAAACCAGAGATTGAAATGAGCACAGATAAAGTTCCTTAAGCCAAATATGGAATAGACAAGAGCTACTCCTTGCTCAACGAAATGGACTCAACACCCCATATTAAACGCCTAAGAATGTACCTGACTAGTAAGTATCTTAAAACCTATGGATTGCTATGTCTCCAAAAGAGAATCAAGCGTGTGTACAGGGGCATAAACGCAGCAGTGATAGGATTGGAGAGGTTCGGTGAGCAAATGAAGACCCTTTGAAGTCATATTGCATGGTATGCATTACACGGGTCTCAACTCTCCAGGTTTAAGGTATTCTTCCCTCAGCTAAAACATTCATGTGGAACCCAAGTATGATCAACCATGTGAACGGGAGACGTGTTCAAATATGTCTCAGTTTTCCTCCCCTGGTACTCGGGTGCAACATTCCAGATGCTTTACTAACACTCTCCCGACTTGGAGAGTCAGTCCCTTTAACCTCCTGTTTGGCCCAGTTTGCAATTTCTGTGGAAGATGAACAGGAATAGCGAGAACCAATGAGAGGCTAGCTGGAGGTGTCTGGACGGGCAAATTTAACTCTCATTTCCCACCAGGAAGAGGAAATAACCAAAGGCTCAGCGTGCCGTACCGGAACCAGATTAGGGCCTGAAGCCATCCTGCGGTGTTGCGGCCAGCTCAAAAGAAAGCGATTTGAAGAAAGGAGCCCAGGGGCACTGTAATTCACAAACCTGCAGAGTTATAAATGACAGCTATCGTCCAAAAATACATTGAAGTAAGGCTGCCAAGAGGACTTGAAAGCGGGGCAGAATTGCAGGAAACCGATTTCAGGAGGTAGACTGGAATTGCATTGAAAGCATAGGAAAAGAGGCAGAACGTCCACAATGATGCACTTGGCCAAAAAGGGCGTATGCGTTTTTTCCTGAATATATTCAGGAAAAAACGCATACGCCCTTTTTGGCCAACCAAGCAAGCTTGCAAAGGAAATCTGCACTACAATGAAGTCTCACTTCCCCCCGGTCAAAAGGGCCATCTGAAAAAAGTGTAAAATCCAGAAAGGCAGGACAGGCCATGGAGAACTGGGAGCCTTGTTATGCTGATGGGCGGGATGTAAATTGCCAACAACCACTCGGGAGAAGTATATGGTGTTTCCTGAAACATCTAAAAAACAAAGCAACAGAACCTAGGGCACTTCCACTTATGGTCCTATAGCTTAGGGAAATTAAAATCAAAAAGACACAGCCACCCCAAAGTTTGGAACGGCTCTGTTTACAAGAACCTCGTTTACAGTACAAGTTCAACATCGCAGAAAGTGAAAAATGGATAAAGAAGTTGTGGTATTTACTTACAAAGCAATATCACTCAGCAATGAATTCTATGTCATCAGGCCCTTAGCAGCACAATGAGTGGATTCAGGTATGATGATTCTAACTGAAATAAGTCACACAGAAAAAGAAACATCATAAGATATCAGTAATACACGGAATGTAAACTTGGCTACACAGGAACTGAATTCCAAAACAGAACAGGGTCTCAAATTTAGAAAAGCAACTTATGCTTGCTTAAGGGTAAAGGTGAGTTGGGGTGCTGCATAAAACCAGAGATTGAAATGAGCACAGATAAAGTTCCTTAAGTCAAATATGGAATAGACAAGAGCTACTCCTTGCTCAACGAAATGGACTCAACACCGCATATTAAACGCCTAAGAATGTACCTGACTAGTAAGTGTCTTAAAAACCAATGATTGCTATGTCTCCGAAAGAGAATCAAGCATGTGTACAGGGGCATAAACGCAGCAGTGATAGGATTGGAGAGGTTCGGTGAGCAAATGAAGACCCTTTGAAGTCATATTGCATGGTACCCATTCCACGGGTTTCAACTACCTAGGTTTAAGGTATTCTTCTTTCAGCTAAAACATGCATGTGGAACCTAGAGTATGATCAACCATGTGATCGGGAGACGTGTTCAAATATGTCTCAGTTTTCCTCCCCTGGTACTCGGGTGCAACATTCCAGACGCTTTAATAACACTCTCCCCACTTGGAGAGTCAGTCCCTTTAACCTCCTGTTTGGCCCAGTTTGCAATTTCTGCGGAAGATGAACAGGAATAGCGAGAACCAATGAGAGGCTAGCTGGAGGTGTCTGGACGGGCAAATTTAACTCTCATTTCCCACCAGGAAGAGGAATTAACCAAAGGCTCAGCATGCCGTGCCGGAACCAGATTAGGGCCTGAAGCCATCCTGCGGTGTTGCGGCCAGCTCAAAAGAAAGCGAGTTGAAGAAAGGAGCTCAGGGGCACTGTAATTCACAAACCTGCAGAGTTATAAATGACAGCTATCGTCCAAAAATAGACTGAAGTAAGGCTGCCAAGAGGACTTGAAAGCGGGGCAGAATTGCAGGAAACCGATTTCAGGAGGTAGACTGGAATTGCATTGAAAGCATAGGAAAAGAGGCAGAACGTCCACAATGATGCACTTGGCCAAAAAGGGCGTATGCGTTTTTTCCTGAATATATTCAGGAAAAAACGCATACGCCCTTTTTGGCCAACCAAGCAAGCTTGCAAAGGAAATCTGCACTACAATGAAGTCTCACTTCCCCCTGGTCAAAAGGGCCATCTGAAAAAAGTGTAAAATCCAGAAAGGCAGGACAGGCCATGGAGAACTGGGAGCCTTGTTATGCTGATGGGCGGGATGTAAATTGCCAACAGACACTCGGGAGAAGTGTATGGTGTTTCCTGAAACATCTAAAAAACAAAGCAACAGAGCCTAGGGCACTGCCACTTATGGTCCTATAGCTTAGGGAAATTAAAATCAAAAAGACACAGCCACCCCAAAGTTTGGGACGCCTCTGTTTACAAGAACCTCGTTTACAGTACAAGTTCAACATCGCAGAAAGTGAAAAATGGATAAAGAAGTTGTGGTATTTACTTACAAAGCAATATCACTCAGCAATGAAATCTATGTCATCAGGCCCTTAGCATCACAATGAGTGGATTCAGGTATGATGATTCTAACTGAAATAAGTCACACAGAAAAAGAAACATCATAAGATATCACTAATACACGGAATGTAAACTTGGCTACACAGGAACTGAATTCTAAAACAGAACAGTGTCTCAAATTTAGAAAACCAACTTATGCTTGCTTAAGGGTAAAGGTGAGTTGGGGTGCTGCATAAAACCAGAGATTGAAATGAGCACAGATAAAGTTCCTTAAGCCAAATATGGAATAGTCAAGAGCTACTCCTTGCTCAACGAAATGGACTCAACACCCCATATTAAACGCCTAAGAATGTACCTGACTAGTAAGTATCTTAAAACCTATGGATTGCTATGTCTCCAAAAGAGAATCAAGCGTGTGTACAGGGGCATAAACGCAGCAGTGATAGGATTGGAGAGGTACGGTGAGCAAATGAAGACCCTTTGAAGTCATATTGCATGGTACCCATTACACGGGTCTCAACTCTCAAGGTTTAAGGTATTCTTCCCTCAGCTAAAACATTCATGTGGAACCCAAGTATGATCAACCATGTGAACGGGAGACGTGTTCAAATATGTCTCAGTTTTCCTCCCCTGGTACTCGGGTGCAACATTCCAGACGCTTTACTAACACTCTCCCGACTTGGAGAGTCAGTCCCTTTAACCTCCTGTTTGGCCCAGTTTGCAATTTCTGCGGAAGATGAACAGGAATAGCAAGAACCAATGAGAGGCTAGCTGGAGGTGTCTGGACGGGCAAATTTAACTCTCATTTCCCACCAGGAAGAGGAAATAACCAAAGGCTCAGCGTGCCGTACCGGAACCAGATTAGGGCCTGAAGCCATCCTGCGGTGTTGCGTCCAGCTCAAAAGAAAGCGAGTTGAAGAAAGGAGCTCAGGGGCACTGTATTTCACAAACCTGCAGAGTTATAAATGACAGCTATCGTCCAAAAATAGACTGAAGTAAGGCTGCCAAGAGGACTTGAAAGCGGGGCAGAATTGCAGCAAACTGATTTCAGGAGGTAGACTGGAATTGCATTAAAAGCATAGGAAAAGAGGCAGAACGTCCACAATGATGCACTTGGCCAAAAAGGGCGTATGCGTTTTGTCCTGAATATATTCAGGAAAAAACGCATACGCCCTTTTTGGCCAACCAAGCAAGCTTGCAAAGGAAATCTGCACTACAATGAAGTCTCACTTCCCCCCGGTCAAAAGGGCCATCTGAAAAAAGTGTAAAATCCAGAAAGGCAGGACAGGCCATGGAGAACTGGGAGCCTTGTTATGCTGATGGGCGGGATGTAAATTGCCAACAGACACTTGGGAGAAGTGTATGGTGTTTCCTAAAACATCTAAAAAACAAAGCAACAGAGCCTAGGGCACTGCCACTTATGGTCCTATAGCTTAGGGAAATTAAAATCAAAAAGACACAGCCACCCCAAAGTTTGGGACGCCTCTGTTTACAAGAACCTCGTTTACAGTACAAGTTCAACATCGCAGAACGTGAAAAATGGATAAAGAACTTGTGGTACTTACGTACAATGCAGTATCACTCAGCAATGAAATCTATGTCATCAGGCCTGGAGCAGCATAATGAGTGGATTCAGGTACGATGATTCTAACTGAAATAAGTCACACAGAAAAAGAAACATCATAAGATATCACTAATACACGGAATGTAAACTTGGCTACACAGGAACTGCATTCCAGAACAGAACAGGGACTCAAATTTAGAAAACCAACTTATGCTTGCTTAAGGGGAAATGTGAGTTGGGGTGCTGCATAAAACCAGAGATTGAAATGAGCACAGATAAAGTTCCTTAAGCCAAATATGGAATAGACAAGAGCTACTCCTTGCTCAATGAAATGGACTCAAAACCCCATATTAAACCCCTAAGAATGTACCTGACTAGTAAGTATCTTAAAACCTATGGATTGCTATGTCTCCAAAAGAGAATCAAGCGTGTGTACAGGGGAATAAACGCAGCAGTGATAGGATTGGAGAGGTTCGGTGAGCAAATGAAGACCCTTTGAAGTCATATTGCATGGTACCCATTCCACGGGTTTCAACTACCTAGGTTTAAGGTATTCTTCTTTCAGCTAAAACATGCATGTGGAACCTAGAGTATGATCAACCATGTGATCGGGAGACGTGTTCAAATATGTCTCAGTTTTCCTCCCCTGGTACTCGGGTGCAACATTCCAGACGCTTTACTAACACTCTCCCCACTTGGAGAGTCAGTCCCTTTAACCTCCTGTTTGGCCCAGTTTGCAGTTTCTGCGGAAGATGAACAGGAATAGCGAGAACCAATGAGAGGCTAGCTGGAGGTGTCTGGACGGGCAAATTTAACTCTCATTTCCCACCAGGAAGAGGAATTAACCAAAGGCTCAGCGTGCCGTGCCGGAACCAGATTAGGGCCTGAAGCCATCCTGCGGTGTTGCGGCCAGCTCAAAAGAAAGCGAGTTGAAGAAAGGAGCTCAGGGGCACTGTAATTCACAAACCTGCAGAGTTATAAATGACAGCTATCGTCCAAAAATAGACTGAAGTAAGGCTGCCAAGAGGACTTGAAAGCGGGGCAGAATTGCAGGAAACCGATTTCAGGAGGTAGACTGGAATTGCATTGAAAGCATAGGAAAAGAGGCAGAACGTCCACAATGATGCACTTGGCCAAAAAGGGCGTATGCGTTTTTTCCTGAATATATTCAGGAAAAAACGCATACGCCCTTTTTGGCCAACCAAGCAAGCTTGCAAAGGAAATCTGCACTACAATGAAGTCTCACTTCCCCCCGGTCAAAAGGGCCATCTGAAAAAAGTGTAAAATCCAGAAAGGCAGGACAGGCCATGGAGAACTGGGAGCCTTGTTATGCTGATGGGCGGGATGTAAATTGCCAACAACCACTCGGGAGAAGTGTATGGTGTTTCCTGAAACATCTAAAAAACAAAGCAACAGAGCCTAGGGCACTGCCACTTATGGTCCTATAGCTTAGGGAAATTAAAATCAAAAAGACACAGCCACCCCAAAGTTTGGGACGCCTCTGTTTACAAGAACCTCGTTTACAGTACAAGTTCAACATCGCAGAAAGTGAAAAATGGATAAAGAAGTTGTGGTATTTACTTACAAAGCAATATCACTCAGCAATGAAATCTATGTCATCAGGCCCTTAGCATCACAATGAGTGGATTCAGGTATGATGATTCTATCTGAAATAAGTCACACAGAAAAAGAAACATCATAAGATATCAGTAATACACGGAATGGAAACTTGGCTACACAGGAACTGAATTACAGAACAGAACAGGGTCTCAAATTCAGAAAAACAACTTATGCTTGCTTAAGGGTAAAGGTGAGTTGGGGTGCTGCATAAAACCAGAGATTGAAATGAGCACAGATAAAGTTCCTTAAGTCAAATATGGAATAGTCAAGAGCTACTCCTTGCTCAACGAAATGGACTCAACACCGCATATTAAACGCCTAAGAATGTACCTGACTAGTAAGTATCGTAAAACCTATGGATTGCTATGTCTCCAAAAGAGAATCAAGCATGTGTACAGGGGCATAAACGCAGCAGTGATAGGATTGGAGAGGTTCGGTGAGCAAATGAAGACCCTTTGAAGTCATATTGCATGGTACCCATTCCACGGGTCTCAACTCTCCAGGTTTAAGGTATTCTTCCTTCAGCTAAAACATGCATGTGGAACCCAAGTATGATCAACCATGTGAACGGGAGACGTGTTCAAATATGTCTCAGTTTTCCTCCCCTGGTACTCGGGTGCAACATTCCAGACGCTTTACTAACACTCTCCCCACTTGGAGAGTCAGCGCCTTTAACCTCCTGTTTGGCCCAGTTTGCAATTTCTGCGGAAGATGAACAGGAATAGTGAGAACCAATGAGAGACTAGCTGGAGGTGTCTGGACGGGCAAATTTAACTCTCATTTCCCACCAGGAAGAGGAATTAACCAAAGGCTCAGCGTGCCGTGCCGGAACCAGATTAGGGCCTGAAGCCATCCTGCGGTGTTGCGGCCAGGTCACAAAAAGCGAGTTGAAGAAAGGAGCTCAGGGGCACTGTAATTCACAAACCTGCAGAGTTATAAATGACAGCTATCGTCCAAAAATAGACTGAAGTAAGGCTGCCAAGAGGACTTGAAAGCGGGGCAGAATTGCAGGAAACCGATTTCAGGAGGTAGACTGGAATTGCATTGAAAGCATAGGAAAAGAGGCAGAACGTCCACAATGATGCACTTGGCCAAAAAGGGCGTATGCGTTTTTTCCTGAATATATTCAGGAAAAAACGCATACGCCCTTTTTGGCCAACCAAGCAAGCTTGCAAAGGAAATCTGCACTACAATGAAGTCTCACTTCCCCCCGGTCAAAAGGGCCATCTGAAAAAAGTGTAAAATCCAGAAAGGCAGGACAGGCCATGGAGAACTGGGAGCCTTGTTATGCTGATGGGCGGGATGTAAATTGCCAACAGACACTTGGGAGAAGTGTATGGTGTTTCCTGAAACATCTAAAAAACAAAGCAACAGAGCCTAGGGCACTTCCACTTATGGTCCTATAGCTTAGGGAAATTAAAATCAAAAAGACACAGCCACCCCAAAGTTTGGAATGGCTCTGTTTACAAGAACCTCGTTTACAGTACAAGTTCAACATCGCAGAAAGTGAAAAATGGATAAAGAAGTTGTGGTATTCACTTACAAAGCAATATCACTCAGCAATGAAATCTATGTCATCAGGCCCTTAGCAGCACAATGAGTGGATTCAGGTATGATGATTCTAACTGAAATAAGTCACACAGAAAAAGAAACATCATAAGATATCAGTAATACACGGAATGGAAACTTGGCTACACAGGAACTGAATTACAGAACAGAACAGGGTCTCAAATTTAGAAAAACAACTTATGCTTGCTTAAGGGTAAAGGTGAGTTGGGGTGCTGCATAAAACCAGAGATTGAAATGACCACAGATAAAGTTCCTTAAGCCAAATATGGAATAGACAAGAGCTACTCCTTGCTCAACGAAATGGACTCAACACCACATATTAAACGCCTAAGAATGTACCTGACTTGTAAGTATCTTAAAACCTATGGATTGCTATGTCTCCGAAAGAGAATCAAGCATGTGTACAGGGGCATAAACGCAGCAGTGATAGGATTGGAGAGGTTCGGTGAGCAAATGAAGACCCTTTGAAGTCATATTGCATGGTACCCATTCCACGGGTTTCAACTACCCAGGTTTAAGGTATTCTTCCTTCAGCTAAAACATGCATGTGGAACCTAGAGTATGATCAACCATGTGATCGGGAGACATGTTCAAATAAGTCTCAGTTTTTCTCCCCTGGTACTCGGGTGCAACATTCCAGACGCTTTACTAACACTCTCCCCACTTGGAGAGTCAGTCCCTTTAACCTCCTGTTTGGCCCAGTTTGCAATTTCTGCGGAAGATGAACAGGAATAGCGAGAACCAATGAGAGGCTAGCTGGAGGTGTCTGGACGGGCAAATTTAACTCTCATTTCCCACCAGGAAGAGGAATTAACCAAAGGCTCAGCGTGCCGGGCCGGAACCAGATTAGGGCCTGAAGCCATCCTGCGGTGTTGCGGCCAGCTCAAAAGAAAGCGAGTTGAAGAAAGGAGCTCAGGGGCACTGTAATTCACAAACCTGCAGAGTTATAAATGACAGCTATCGTCCAAAAATAGACTGAAGTAAGGCTGCCAAGAGGACTTGAAAGCGGGGCAGAATTGCAGGAAACCAATTTCAGGAGGTAGACTGGAATTGCATTGAAAGCATAGGAAAAGAGGCAGAACGTCCACAATGATGCACTTGGCCAAAAAGGGCGTATGCGTTTTTTCCTGAATATATTCAGGAAAAAACGCATACGCCCTTTTTGGCCAACCAAGCAAGCTTGCAAAGGAAATCTGCACTACAATGAAGTCTCACTTCCCCCCGGTCAAAAGGGCCATCTGAAAAAAGTGTAAAATCCAGAAAGGCAGGACAGGCCATGGAGAACTGGGAGCCTTGTTATGCTGATGGGCGGGATGTAAATTGCCAACAGACACTCGGGAGAAGTGTATGGTGTTTCCTGAAACATCTAAAAAACAAAGCAACAGAGCCTAGGGCACTGCCACTTATGGTCCTATAGCTTAGGGAAATTAAAATCAAAAAGACACAGCCACCCCAAAATTTGGAACGGCTCTGTTTACAAGAACCTCGTTTACAGTACAAGTTCAACATCGCAGAAAGTGAAAAATGGATAAAGAAGTTGTGGTATTTACTTACAAAGCAATATCACTCAGCAATGAAATCTGTGTCATCAGGCCCTTAGCAGCACAATGAGTGGATTCAGGTATGATGATTCTAACTGAAATAAGTCACACAGAAAAAGAAACATCATAAGATATCAGTAATACATGGAATGGAAACTTGGCTACACAGGAACTGAATTACAGAACAGAACAGGGTCTCAAATTTAGAAAACCAACTTATTCTTGCTTAAGGGTAAAGGTGAGTTGGGGTGCTGCATAAAACCAGAGATTGAAATGAGCACAGATAAAGTTCCTTAAGCCAAATATGGAATAGACAAGAGCTACTCCTTGCTCAACGAAATGGACTCAACACCCCATATTAAACGCCTAAGAATGTACCTGACTAGTAAGTATCTTAAAACCTATGGATTGCTATGTCTCCGAAAGAGAATCAAGCATGTGTACAGGGGCATAAACGCAGCAGTGATAGGATTGGAGAGGTTCGGTGAGCAAATGAAGACCCTTTGAAGTCATATTGCATGGTACCCATTCCACGGGTTTCAACTACCCAGGTTTAAGGTATTCTTCCTTCAGCTAAAACATGCATGTGGAACCTAGAGTATGATCAACCATGTGATCGGGAGACGTGTTCAAATATGTCTCAGTTTTCCTCCCCTGGTACTCGGGTGCAACATTCCAGACGCTTTACTAACACTCTCCCCACTTGGAGAGTCAGTCCCTTTAACCTCCTGTTTGGCCCAGTTTGCAATTTCTGCGGAAGATGAACAGGAATAGCGAGAACCAATGAGAGGCTAGCTGGAGGTGTCTGGACGGGCAAATTTAACTCTCATTTCCCACCAGGAAGAGGAATTAACCAAAGGCTCAGCGTGCCGGGCCGGAACCAGATTAGGGCCTGAAGCCGTCCTGCGGTGTTGCGGCCAGGTCACAAGAAAGCAAGTTGAAGAAAGGAGCTCAGGGACACTGTAATTCACAAACCTGCAGAGTTATAAATGACAGCTATCGTCCAAAAATAGACTGAAGTAAGGCTGCCAAGAGGACTTGAAAGCGGGGCAGAATTGCAGGAAACCGATTTCAGGAGGTAGACTGGAATTGCATTGAAAGCATAGGAAAAGAGGCAGAACGTCCACAATGATGCACTTGGCCAAAAAGGGGGTATGCGTTTTTTCCTGAATATATTCAGGAAAAAACGCATACGCCCTTTTTGGCCAACCAAGCAAGTTTGCAAAGGAAATCTGCACTACAATGAAGTCTCACTTCCCCCCGGTCAAAAGGGCCATCTGAAAAAAGTGTAAAATCCAGAAAGGCAACAGGCCATTGAGAACTGGGAGCCTTGTTATGCTGATGGGCGGGATGTAAATTGGCAACAGACACTTGGGAGAAGTGTATGGTGTTTCCTGAAACATCTAAAAAACAAAGCAACAGAGCCTAGGGCACTTCCACTTATGGTCCTATAGCTTAGGGAAATTAAAATCAAAAAGACACAGCCACCCCAAAGTTTGGAACGGCTCTGTTTACAAGAACCTCGTTTACAGTACAAGTTCAACATCGCAGAAAGTGAAAAATGGATAAAGAAGTTGTGGTATTCACTTACAAAGCAATATCACTCAGCAATGAAATCTATGTCATCAGGCCCTTAGCAGCACAATGAGTGGATTCAGGTATGATGATTCTAACTGAAATAAGTCACACAGAAAAAGAAACATCATAAGATATCAGTAATACATGGAATGGAAACTTGGCTACACAGGAACTGAATTACAGAACAGAACAGGGTCTCAAATTTAGAAAACCAACTTATGCTTGCTTAAGGGTAAAGGTGAGTTGGGGTGCTGCATAAAACCAGAGATTGAAATGAGCACAGATAAAGTTCCTTAAGCCAAATATGGAATAGACAAGAGCTACTCCTTGCTCAACGAAATGGACTCAACACCGCATATTAAACGCCTAAGAATGTACCTGACTTGTAAGTATTTTAAAACCTATGGACTGCTATGTCTCCGAAAGAGAATCAAGCATGTGTACAGGGGCATAAACGCAGCAGTGATAGGATTGGAGAGGTTCGGTGAGCAAATGAAGACCCTTTGAAGTCATATTGCATGGTACCCATTACACGGGTCTCAACTCTCCAGGTTTAAGGTATTCTTCCTTCAGCTAAAACATGCATGTGGAACCCAAGTATGATCAACCATGTGAACGGGAGACGTGTTCAAATATGTCTCAGTTTTCCTCCCCTGGTACTCGGGTGCAACATTCCAGACGCTTTACTAACACTCTCCCCACTTGGAGAGTCAGCGCCTTTAACCTCCTGTTTGGCCCAGTTTGCAATTTCTGCGGAAGATGAACAGGAATAGCGAGAACCAATGAGAGGCTAGCTGAAGGTGTCTGGACGGGCAAATTTAACTCTCATTTCCCACCAGGAAGAGGAAATAACCAAAGGCTCAGCGTGCCGTGCCGGAACCAGATTAGGGCCTGAAGCCATCCTGCGGTGTTGCGGCCAGGTCACAAGAAAGCGAGTTGAAGAAAGGAGCTCAGGGGCACTGTAATTCACAAACCTGCAGAGTTATAAATGACAGCTATCGTCCAAAAATAGACTGAAGTAAGGCTGCCAAGAGGACTTGAAAACGGGGCAGAATTGCAGGAAACCGATTTCAGGAGGTAGACTGGAATTGCATTGAAAGCATAGGAAAAGAGGCAGAACGTCCACAATGATGCACTTGGCCAAAAAGGGCGTATGCGTTTTTTCCTGAATATATTCAGGAAAAAACGCATACGCCCTTTTTGGCCAACCAAGCAAGCTTGCAAAGGAAATCTGTACTACAATGAAGTCTCACTTCCCCCCGGTCAAAAGGGCCATCTGAAAAAAGTGTAAAATCCAGAAAGGCAACAGGCCTTTGAGAACTGGGAGCCTTGTTATGCTGATGGGCGGAATGTAAATTGCCAACAGACACTTGGGAGAAGTGTATGGTGTTTCCTGAAACATCTAAAAAACAAAGCAACAGAGCCTAGGGCACTTCCACTTATGGTCCTATAGCTTAGGGAAATTAAAATCAAAAAGACACAGCCACCCCAAAGTTTGGAATGGCTCTGTTTACAAGAACCTCGTTTACAGTACAAGTTCAACATCGCAGAAAGTGAAAAATGGATAAAGAAGTTGTGGTATTCACTTACAAAGCAATATCACTCAGCAATGAAATCTATGTCATCAGGCCCTTAGCAGCACAATGAGTGGATTCAGGTATGATGATTCTAACTGAAGTAAGTCACACAGAAAAAGAAACATCATAAGATATCAGTAATACACGGAATGGAAACTTGGCTACACAGGAACTGAATTACAGAACAGAACAGGGTCTCAAATTTAGAAAAACAACTTATGCTTGCTTAAGGGTAAAGGTGAGTTGGGGTGCTGCATAAAACCAGAGATTGAAATGAGCACAGATAAAGTTCCTTAAGCCAAATATGGAATAGACAAGAGCTACTCCTTGCTCAACGAAATGGACTCAACACCACATATTAAACGCCTAAGAATGTACCTGACTTGTAAGTATCTTAAAACCTATGGATTGCTATGTCTCCGAAAGAGAATCAAGCATGTGTACAGGGGCATAAACGCAGCAGTGATAGGATTGGAGAGGTTCGGTGAGCAAATGAAGACCCTTTGAAGTCATATTGCATGGTACCCATTCCACGGGTTTCAACTACCCAGGTTTAAGGTATTCTTCCTTCAGCTAAAACATGCATGTGGAACCTAGAGTATGATCAACCATGTGATCGGGAGACATGTTCAAATATGTCTCAGTTTTCCTCCCCTGGTACTCGGGTGCAACATTCCAGACGCTTTACTAACACTCTCCCCACTTGGAGAGTCAGTCCCTTTAACCTCCTGTTTGGCCCAGTTTGCAATTTCTGCGGAAGATGAACAGGAATAGCGAGAACCAATGAGAGGCTAGCTGGAGGTGTCTGGACGGGCAAATTTAACTCTCATTTCCCACCAGGAAGAGGAATTAACCAAAGGCTCAGCGTGCCGGGCCAGAACCAGATTAGGGCCTGAAGCCATCCTGCGGTGTTGCGGCCAGGTCACAAGAAAGCGAGTTGAAGAAAGGAGCTCAGGGGCACTGTAATTCACAAACCTGCAGAGTTATAAATGACAGCTATCGTCCAAAAATAGACTGAAGTAAGGCTGCCAAGAGGACTTGAAAGCGGGGCAGAATTGCAGGAAACCGATTTCAGAAGGTAGACTGGAATTGCATTGAAAGCATAGGAAAAGAGGCAGAACGTCCACAATGATGCACTTGGCCAAAAAGGGCGTATGCGTTTTTTCCTGAATATATTCAGGAAAAAACGCATACGCCCTTTTTAGCCAACCAAGCAAGCTTGCAAAGGAAATCTGCACTACAATGAAGTCTCACTTCCCCCCGGTCAAAAGGGCCATCTGAAAAAAGTGTAAAATCCAGAAAGGCAACAGGCCTTTGAGAACTGGGAGCCTTGTTATGCTGATGGGCGGGATGTAAATTGCCAACAGACACTTGGGAGAAGTGTATGGTGTTTCCTGAAACATCTAAAAAACAAAGCAACAGAGCCTAGGGCACTTCCACTTATGGTCCTATAGCTTAGGGAAATTAAAATCAAAAAGACACAGCCACCCCAAAGTTTGGAATGGCTCTGTTTACAAGAACCTCGTTTACAGTACAAGTTCAACATCGCAGAAAGTGAAAAATGGATAAAGAAGTTGTGGTATTCACTTACAAAGCAATATCACTCAGCAATGAAATCTATGTCATCAGGCCCTTAGCAGCACAATGAGTGGATTCAGGTATGATGATTCTAACTGAAATAAGTCACACAGAAAAAGAAACATCATAAGATATCAGTAATACACGGAATGGAAACTTGGCTACACAGGAACTGAATTACAGAACAGAACAGGGTCTCAAATTTAGAAAAACAACTTATGCTTGCTTAAGGGTAAAGGTGAGTTGGGGTGCTGCATAAAACCAGAGATTGAAATGACCACAGATAAAGTTCCTTAAGCCAAATATGGAATAGACAAGAGCTACTCCTTGCTCAACGAAATGGACTCAACACCACATATTAAACGCCTAAGAATGTACCTGACTTGTAAGTATCTTAAAACCTATGGATTGCTATGTCTCCGAAAGAGAATCAAGCATGTGTACAGGGGCATAAACGCAGCAGTGATAGGATTGGAGAGGTTCGGTGAGCAAATGAAGACCCTTTGAAGTCATATTGCATGGTACCCATTCCACGGGTTTCAACTACCCAGGTTTAAGGTATTCTTCCTTCAGCTAAAACATGCATGTGGAACCTAGAGTATGATCAACCATGTGATCGGGAGACATGTTCAAATATGTCTCAGTTTTTCTCCCCTGGTACTCGGGTGCAACATTCCAGACGCTTTACTAACACTCTCCCCACTTGGAGAGTCAGTCCCTTTAACCTCCTGTTTGGCCCAGTTTGCAATTTCTGCGGAAGATGAACAGGAATAGCGAGAACCAATGAGAGGCTAGCTGGAGGTGTCTGGACGGGCAAATTTAACTCTCATTTCCCACCAGGAAGAGGAATTAACCAAAGGCTCAGCGTGCCGGGCCGGAACCAGATTAGGGCCTGAAGCCATCCTGCGGTGTTGCGGCCAGCTCAAAAGAAAGCGAGTTGAAGAAAGGAGCTCAGGGGCACTGTAATTCACAAACCTGCAGAGTTATAAATGACAGCTATCGTCCAAAAATAGACTGAAGTAAGGCTGCCAAGAGGACTTGAAAGCGGGGCAGAATTGCAGGAAACCGATTTCAGGAGGTAGACTGGAATTGCATTGAAAGCATAGGAAAAGAGGCAGAACGTCCACAATGATGCACTTGGCCAAAAAGGGCGTATGCGTTTTTTCCTGAATATATTCAGGAAAAAACGCATACGCCCTTTTTGGCCAACCAAGCAAGCTTGCAAAGGAAATCTGCACTACAATGAAGTCTCACTTCCCCCCGGTCAAAAGGGCCATCTGAAAAAAGTGTAAAATCCAGAAAGGCAGGACAGGCCATGGAGAACTGGGAGCCTTGTTATGCTGATGGGCGGGATGTAAATTGCCAACAGACACTCGGGAGAAGTGTATGGTGTTTCCTGAAACATCTAAAAAACAAAGCAACAGAGCCTAGGGCACTGCCACTTATGGTCCTATAGCTTAGGGAAATTAAAATCAAAAAGACACAGCCACCCCAAAATTTGGAACGGCTCTGTTTACAAGAACCTCGTTTACAGTACAAGTTCAACATCGCAGAAAGTGAAAAATGGATAAAGAAGTTGTGGTATTTACTTACAAAGCAATATCACTCAGCAATGAAATCTGTGTCATCAGGCCCTTAGCAGCACAATGAGTGGATTCAGGTATGATGATTCTAACTGAAATAAGTCACACAGAAAAAGAAACATCATAAGATATCAGTAATACATGGAATGGAAACTTGGCTACACAGGAACTGAATTACAGAACAGAACAGGGTCTCAAATTTAGAAAACCAACTTATTCTTGCTTAAGGGTAAAGGTGAGTTGGGGTGCTGCATAAAACCAGAGATTGAAATGAGCACAGATAAAGTTCCTTAAGCCAAATATGGAATAGACAAGAGCTACTCCTTGCTCAACGAAATGGACTCAACACCCCATATTAAAAGCCTAAGAATGTACCTGACTAGTAAGTATCTTAAAACCTATGGATTGCTATGTCTCCGAAAGAGAATCAAGCATGTGTACAGGGGCATAAACGCAGCAGTGATAGGATTGGAGAGGTTCGGTGAGCAAATGAAGACCCTTTGAAGTCATATTGCATGGTACCCATTCCACGGGTTTCAACTACCCGGGTTTAAGGTATTCTTCCTTCAGCTAAAACATGCATGTGGAACCTAGAGTATGATCAACCATGTGATCGGGAGACGTGTTCAAATATGTCTCAGTTTTCCTCCCCTGGTACTCGGGTGCAACATTCCAGACGCTTTACTAACACTCTCCCCACTTGGAGAGTCAGTCCCTTTAACCTCCTGTTTGGCCCAGTTTGCAATTTCTGCGGAAGATGAACAGGAATAGCGAGAACCAATGAGAGGCTAGCTGGAGGTGTCTGGACGGGCAAATTTAACTCTCATTTCCCACCAGGAAGAGGAATTAACCAAAGGCTCAGCGTGCCGGGCCGGAACAAGATTAGGGCCTGAAGCCATCCTGCGGTGTTGCGGCCAGGTCACAAGAAAGCAAGTTGAAGAAAGGAGCTCAGGGACACTGTAATTCACAAACCTGCAGAGTTATAAATGACAGCTATCGTCCAAAAATAGACTGAAGTAAGGCTGCCAAGAGGACTTGAAAGCGGGGCAGAATTGCAGGAAACCGATTTCAGGAGGTAGACTGGAATTGCATTGAAAGCATAGGAAAAGAGGCAGAACGTCCACAATGATGCACTTGGCCAAAAAGGGCGTATGCGTTTTTTCCTGAATATATTCAGGAAAAAACGCATACGCCCTTTTTGGCCAACCAAGCAAGTTTGCAAAGGAAATCTGCACTACAATGAAGTCTCACTTCCCCCCGGTCAAAAGGGCCATCTGAAAAAAGTGTAAAATCCAGAAAGGCAGGACAGGCCATGGAGAACTGGGAGCCTTGTTATGCTGATGGGCGGGATGTAAATTGCCAACAGACACTCGGGAGAAGTGTATGGTGTTTCCTGAAACATCTAAAAAACAAAGCAACAGAGCCTAGGGCACTGCCACTTATGGTCCTATAGCTTAGGGAAATTAAAATCAAAAAGACACAGCCACCCCAAAATTTGGAACGGCTCTGTTTACAAGAACCTCGTTTACAGTACAAGTTCAACATCGCAGAAAGTGAAAAATGGATAAAGAAGTTGTGGTATTTACTTACAAAGCAATATCACTCAGCAATGAAATCTGTGTCATCAGGCCCTTAGCAGCACAATGAGTGGATTCAGGTATGATGATTCTAACTGAAATAAGTCACACAGAAAAAGAAACATCATAAGATATCAGTAATACATGGAATGGAAACTTGGCTACACAGGAACTGAATTACAGAACAGAACAGGGTCTCAAATTTAGAAAACCAACTTATTCTTGCTTAAGGGTAAAGGTGAGTTGGGGTGCTGCATAAAACCAGAGATTGAAATGAGCACAGATAAAGTTCCTTAAGCCAAATATGGAATAGACAAGAGCTACTCCTTGCTCAACGAAATGGACTCAACACCCCATATTAAAAGCCTAAGAATGTACCTGACTAGTAAGTATCTTAAAACCTATGGATTGCTATGTCTCCGAAAGAGAATCAAGCATGTGTACAGGGGCATAAACGCAGCAGTGATAGGATTGGAGAGGTTCGGTGAGCAAATGAAGACCCTTTGAAGTCATATTGCATGGTACCCATTCCACGGGTTTCAACTACCCAGGTTTAAGGTATTCTTCCTTCAGCTAAAACATGCATGTGGAACCTAGAGTATGATCAACCATGTGATCGGGAGACGTGTTCAAATATGTCTCAGTTTTCCTCCCCTGGTACTCGGGTGCAACATTCCAGACGCTTTACTAACACTCTCCCCACTTGGAGAGTCAGTCCCTTTAACCTCCTGTTTGGCCCAGTTTGCAATTTCTGCGGAAGATGAACAGGAATAGCGAGAACCAATGAGAGGCTAGCTGGAGGTGTCTGGACGGGCAAATTTAACTCTCATTTCCCACCAGGAAGAGGAATTAACCAAAGGCTCAGCGTGCCGGGCCGGAACAAGATTAGGGCCTGAAGCCATCCTGCGGTGTTGCGGCCAGGTCACAAGAAAGCAAGTTGAAGAAAGGAGCTCAGGGACACTGTAATTCACAAACCTGCAGAGTTATAAATGACAGCTATCGTCCAAAAATAGACTGAAGTAAGGCTGCCAAGAGGACTTGAAAGCGGGGCAGAATTGCAGGAAACCGATTTCAGGAGGTAGACTGGAATTGCATTGAAAGCATAGGAAAAGAGGCAGAACGTCCACAATGATGCACTTGGCCAAAAAGGGCGTATGCGTTTTTTCCTGAATATATTCAGGAAAAAACGCATACGCCCTTTTTGGCCAACCAAGCAAGTTTGCAAAGGAAATCTGCACTACAATGAAGTCTCACTTCCCCCCGGTCAAAAGGGCCATCTGAAAAAAGTGTAAAATCCAGAAAGGCAACAGGCCATTGAGAACTGGGAGCCTTGTTATGCTGATGGGCGGGATGTAAATTGGCAACAGACACTTGGGAGAAGTGTATGGTGTTTCCTGAAACATCTAAAAAACAAAGCAACAGAGCCTAGGGCACTTCCACTTATGGTCCTATAGCTTAGGGAAATTAAAATCAAAAAGACACAGCCACCCCAAGGTTTGGAACGGCTCTGTTTACAAGAACCTCGTTTACAGTACAAGTTCAACATCGCAGAAAGTGAAAAATGGATAAAGAAGTTGTGGTATTCACTTACAAAGCAATATCACTCAGCAATGAAATCTATGTCATCAGGCCCTTAGCAGCACAATGAGTGGATTCAGGTATGATGATTCTAACTGAAATAAGTCACACAGAAAAAGAAACATCATAAGATATCAGTAATACATGGAATGGAAACTTGGCTACACAGGAACTGAATTACAGAACAGAACAGGGTCTCAAATTTAGAAAACCAACTTATGCTTGCTTAAGGGTAAAGGTGAGTTGGGGTGCTGCATAAAACCAGAGATTGAAATGAGCACAGATAAAGTTCCTTAAGCCAAATATGGAATAGACAAGAGCTACTCCTTGCTCAACGAAATGGACTCAACACCGCATATTAAACGCCTAAGAATGTACCTGACTTGTAAGTATCTTAAAACCTATGGACTGCTATGTCTCCGAAAGAGAATCAAGCATGTGTACAGGGGCATAAACGCAGCAGTGATAGGATTGGAGAGGTTCGGTGAGCAAATGAAGACCCTTTGAAGTCATATTGCATGGTACCCATTCCACGGGTTTCACCTACCCAGGTTTAAGGTATTCTTCCTTCAGCTAAAACATGCATGTGGAACCTAGAGTATGATCAACCATGTGATTGGGAGACGTGTTCAAATATTTCTCAGTTTTCGTACCCTGGTACTCGGGTGCAACATTCCAGACGCTTTACTAACACTCTCCCCACTTGGAGAGTCAGCGCCTTTAACCTCCTGTTTGGCCCAGTTTGCAATTTCTGCGGAAGATGAACAGGAATAGCGAGAACCAATGAGAGGCTAGCTGAAGGTGTCTGGACGGGCAAATTTAACTCTCATTTCCCACCAGAAAGAGGAAATAACGAAAGGCTCAGCGTGCCGTGCCGGAACCAGATTAGGGCCTGAAGCCATCCTGCGGTGTTGCGGCCAGGTCACAAGAAAGCGAGTTGAAGAAAGGAGCTCAGGGGCACTGTAATTCACAAACCTGCAGAGTTATAAATGACAGCTATCGTCCAAAAATAGACTGAAGTAAGGCTGCCAAGAGGACTTGAAAACGGGGCAGAATTGCAGGAAACCGATTTCAGGAGGTAGACTGGAATTGCATTGAAAGCATAGGAAAAGAGGCAGAACGTCCACAATGATGCACTTGGCCAAAAAGGGCGTATGCATTTTTTCCTGAATATATTCAGGAAAAAACGCATATGCCCTTTTTGGCCAACCAAGCAAGCTTGCAAAGGAAATCTGCACTACAATGAAGTCTCACTTCCCCCCGGTCAAAAGGGCCATCTGAAAAAAGTGTAAAATCCAGAAAGGCAGGACAGGCCATGGAGAACTGGGAGCCTTGTTATGCTGATGGGCGGGATGTAAATTGCCAACAACCACTCGGGAGAAGTGTATGGTGTTTCCTGAAACATCTAAAAAACAAAGCAACAGAACCTAGGGCACTTCCACTTATGGTCCTATAGCTTAGGAAAATTAAAATCAAAAAGACACAGCCACCCCAAAGTTTGGAACGGCTCTGTTTACAAGAACCTCGTTTACAGTACAAGTTCAACATCGCAGAAAGTGAAAAATGGATAAAGAAGTTGTGGTATTTACTTACAAAGCAATATCACTCAGCAATGAAATCTGTGTCATCAGGCCCTTAGCAGCACAATGAGTGGATTCAGGTATGATGATTCTAACTGAAATAAGTCACACAGAAAAAGAAACATCATAAGATATCAGTAATACACGGAATGTAAACTTGGCTACACAGGAACTGAATTACAGAACAGAACAGGGTCTCAAATTTAGAAAACCAACTTATTCTTGCTTAAGGGTAAAGGTGAGTTGGGGTGCTGCATAAAACCAGAGATTGAAATGAGCACAGATAAAGTTCCTTAAGCCAAATATGGAATAGACAAGAGCTACTCCTTGCTCAACGAAATGGACTCAACACCCCATATTAAACGCCTAAGAATGTACCTGACTAGTAAGTATCTTAAAACCTATGGATTGCTATGTCTCCGAAAGAGAATCAAGCATGTGTACAGGGGCATAAACGCAGCAGTGATAGGATTGGAGAGGTTCGGTGAGCAAATGAAGACCCTTTGAAGTCATATTGCATGGTACCCATTCCACGGGTTTCAACTACCCAGGTTTAAGGTATTCTTCCTTCAGCTAAAACATGCATGTGGAACCTAGAGTATGATCAACCATGTGATCGGGAGACGTGTTCAAATATGTCTCAGTTTTCCTCCCCTGGTACTCGGGTGCAACATTCCAGACGCTTTACTAACACTCTCCCCACTTGGAGAGTCAGTCCCTTTAACCTCCTGTTTGGCCCAGTTTGCAATTTCTGCGGAAGATGAACAGGAATAGCGAGAACCAATGAGAGGCTAGCTGGAGGTGTCTGGACGGGCAAATTTAACTCTCATTTCCCACCAGGAAGAGGAATTAACCAAAGGCTCAGCGTGCCGGGCCGGAACCAGATTAGGGCCTGAAGCCATCCTGCGGTGTTGCGGCCAGGTCACAAGAAAGCGAGTTGAAGAAAGGAGCTCAGGGGCACTGTAATTCACAAACCTGCAGAGTTATAAATGACAGCTATCATCCAAAAATAGACTGAAGTAAGGCTGCCAAGAGGACTTGAAAGCGGGGCAGAATTGCAGGAAACCGATTTCAGGAGGTAGACTGGAATTGCATTGAAAGCATAGGAAAAGAGGCAGAACGTCCACAATGATGCACTTGGCCAAAAAGGGCGTATGCGTTTTTTCCTGAATATATTCAGGAAAAAACGCATACGCCCTTTTTGGCCAACCAAGCAAGCTTGCAAAGGAAATCTGCACTACAATGAAGTCTCACTTCCCCCCGGTCAAAAGGGCCATCTGAAAAAAGTGTAAAATCCAGAAAGGCAGGACAGGCCATGGAGAACTGGGAGCCTTGTTATGCTAATGGGCGGGATGTAAATTGCCAACAGACACTTGTGAGAAGTGTATGGTGTTTCCTGAAACATCTAAAAAACAAAGCAACAGAGCCTAGGGCACGGCCACTTATGGTCCTATAGCTTAGGGAAATTAAAATAAAAAAGACAGAGCCACCCCAAAGTTTGGAACGCCTCTGTTTACAAGAACCTCGTTTACAGTACAAGTTCAACATCGCAGAAAGTGCAAAATGGATAAAGAAGTTGTGGTATTTACTTACAAAGCAATATCACTCAGCAATGAAATCTATGTCATCAGGCCCTTAGCATCACAATGAGTGGATTCAGGTATGATGATTCTAACTGAAATAAGTCACACAGAAAAAGAAACATCATAAGATATCAGTAATACACGGAATGTAAACTTGGCTACACAGGAACTGAATTACAGAACAGAACAGGGTCTCAAATTTAGAAAACCAACTTATGCTTGCTTAAGGGTAAAGGTGAGTTGGGGTGCTGCATAAAACCAGAGATTGAAATGAGCACAGATATAGTTCCTTAAGTCAAATATGGAATAGACAAGAGCTACTCCTTGCTCAACGAAATGGACTCAACACCGCATATTAAATGCCTAAGAATGTACCTGACTAGTAAGTATCGTACAACCTATGGATTGCTATGTCTCCGAAAGAGAATCAAGCATGTGTACAGGGGCATAAACGCAGCAGTGATAGGATTGGAGAGGTTCGGTGAGCAAATGAAGACCCTTTGAAGTCATATTGCATGGTACCCATTACACGGGTCTCAACTCTCCAGGTTTAAGGTATTCTTCCTTCAGCTAAAACATGCATGTGGAACCTAGAGTATGATCAACCATGTGAACGGGAGACGTGTTCAAATATGTCTCAGTTTTCCTCCCCTGGTACTCGGGTGCAACATTCCAGACGCTTTACTAACACTCTCCCCACTTGGAGAGTCAGCGCCTTTAACCTCCTGTTTGGCCCAGTTTGCAATTTCTGCGGAAGATGAACAGGAATAGCGAGAACCAATGAGAGGCTAGCTGGAGGTGTCTGGACGGGCAAATTTAACTCTCATTTCCCAACAGGAAGAGGAAATAACCAAAGGCTCAGCGTGCCGTGCCGGAACCAGATTAGGGCCTGAAGCCATCCTGCGGTGTTGCGGCCAGGTCACAAGAAAGCAAGTTGAAGAAAGGAGCTCAGGGGCACTGTAATTCACAAACATGCAGAGTTATAAATGACAGCTATCGTCCAAAAATAGACTGAAGTAAGGCTGCCAAGAGGACTTGAAAGCGGGGCAGAATTGCAGGAAACCGATTTCAGGAGGTAGACTGGAATTGCATTGAAAGCATAGGAAAAGAGGCAGAACGTCCACAATGATGCACTTGGCCAAAAAGGGCGTATGCGTTTTTTCCTGAATATATTCAGGAAAAAACGCATACGCCCTTTTTGGCCAACCAAGCAAGCTTGCAAAGGAAATCTGCACTACAATGAAGTCTCACTTCCCCCCGGTCAAAAGGGCCATCTGAAAAAAGTGTAAAATCCAGAAAGGCAGGACAGGCTATGGAGAACTGGGAGCCTTGTTATGCTGATGGGCGGGATGTAAATTGCCAACAACCACTGGGGAGAAGTGTATGGTGTTTCCTGAAACATCTAAAAAACAAAGCAACAGAGCCTAGGGCACTTCCACTTATGGTCCTATAGCTTAGGGAAATTAAAATCAAAAAGACACAGCCACCCCAAAGTTTGGAACGTTTCTGTTTACAAGAACCTCGTTTACAGTACAAGTTCAACATCGCAGAAAGTGAAAAATGGATAAAGAAGTTGTGGTATTCACTTACAAAGCAATATCACTCAGCAATGAAATCTATGTCATCAGGCCCTTAGCAGTACAATGAGTGGATTCAGGTATGATGATTCTAACTGAAATAAGTCACACAGAAAAAGAAACATCATAAGATATCTGTAATACACGGAATGGAAACTTGGCTACACAGGAACTGAATTACAGAACAGAACAGGGTCTCAAATTTAGAAAACCAACTTATGCTTGCTTAAGGGTAAAGGTGAGTTGGGGTGCTGCATAAAACCAGAGATTGAAATGAGCACAGATAAAGTTCCTTAAGCCAAATATGGAATAGACAAGAGCTACTCCTTGCTCAACGACATGGACTCAACACCGTATATTAAACGCCTAAGAATGTACCTGACTTGTAAGTATCTTAAAACCTATGGATTGCTATGTCTCCGAAAGAGAATCAAGCATGTGTACAGGGGCATAAACGCAGCAGTGATAGGATTGGAGAGGTTCGGTGAGCAAATGAAGACCCTTTGAAGTCATATTGCATGGTACCCATTCCACGGGTTTCAACTACCCAGGTTTAAGGTATTCTTCCTTCAGCTAAAACATGCATGTGGAACCTAGAGTATGATCAACCATGTGATCGGGAGACGTGTTCAAATATGTCTCAGTTTTCCTCCCCTGGTACTCGGGTGCAACATTCCAGACGCTTTACTAACACTCTCCCCACTTGGAGAGTCAGTCCCTTTAACCTCCTGTTTGGCCCAGTTTGCAATTTCTGCGGAAGATGAACAGGAATAGCGAGAACCAATGAGAGGCTAGCTGGAGGTGTCTGGACGGGCAAATTTAACTCTCATTTCCCACCAGGAAGAGGAATTAACCAAAGGCTCAGCATGCCGGGCCGGAACCAGATTAGGGCCTGAAGCCATCCTGCGGTGTTGCGGCCAGGTCACAAGAAAGCGAGTTGAAGAAAGGAGCTCAGGGGCACTGTAATTCACAAACATGCAGAGTTATAAATGACAGCTATCGTCCAAAAATAGACTGAAGTAAGGCTGCCAAGAGGACTTGAAAGCGGGGCAGAATTGCAGGAAACCGATTTCAGGAGGTAGACTGGAATTGCATTGAAAGCATAGGAAAAGAGGCAGAACGTCCACAATGATGCACTTGGCCAAAAAGGGCGTATGCGTTTTTTCCTGAATATATTCAGGAAAAAACGCATACGCCCTTTTTGGCCACCCAAGCAAGCTTGCAAAGGAAATCTGCACTACAATGAAGTCTCACTTCCCCCCGGTCAAAAGGGCCATCTGAAAAAAGTGTAAAATCCAGAAAGGCAGGACAGGCCATGGAGAACTGGGAGCCTTGTTATGCTGATGGGCGGGATGTAAATTGCCAACAGACACTCGGGAGAAGTGTATGGTGTTTCCTGAAACATCTAAAAAACAAAGCAACAGAGCCTAGGGCACTGCCACTTATGGTCCTATAGCTTAGGGAAATTAAAATCAAAAAGACACAGCCACCCCAAAGTTTGGGACGCCTCTGTTTACAAGAACCTCGTTTACAGTACAAGTTCAACATCGCAGAAAGTGAAAAATGGATAAAGAAGTTGTGGTATTTACTTACAAAGCAATATCACTCAGCAATGAAATCTATGTCATCAGGCCCTTAGCATCACAATGAGTGGATTCAGGTATGATGATTCTAACTGAAATAAGTCACACAGAAAAAGAAACATCATAAGATATCAGTAATACACGGAATGTAAACTTGGCTACACAGGAACTGAATTACAGAACAGAACAGGGTCTCAAATTTAGAAAACCAACTTATGCTTGCTTAAGGGTAAAGGTGAGTTGGGGTGCTGCATAGAACCAGAGATTGAAATGAGCACAGATAAAGTTCCTTAAGTCAAATATGGAATAGACAAGAGCTACTCCTTGCTCAACGAAATGGACTCAACACCGCATATTAAATGCCTAAGAATGTACCTGACTAGTAAGTATCGGAAAACCTATGGATTGCTATGTCTCCAAAAGAGAATCAAGCATGTGTACAGGGGCATAAACGCAGCAGTGATAGGATTGGAGAGGTTCGGTGAGCAAATGAAGACCCTTTGAAGTCATATTGCATGGTACCCATTACACGGGTCTCAACTCTCCAAGTTTAAGGTATTCTTCCTTCAGCTAAAACATGCATGTGGAACCCAAGTATGATCAACCATGTGAATGGGAGACGTGTTCAAATATGTCTCAGTTTTCCTCCCCTGGTACTCGGGTGCAACATTCCAGACGCTTTACTAACACTCTCCCCACATGGAGAGTCAGTGCCTTTAACCTCCTGTTTGGCCCAGTTTGCAATTTCTGCGGAAGATGAACAGGAATAGCGAGAACCAATGAGAGGCTAGCTGGAGGTGTCTGGACGGGCAAATTTAACTCTCATTTCCCACCAGGAAGAGGAATTAACCAAAGGCTCAGCATGCCCGGCCGGAACCAGATTAGGGCCTGAAGCCATCCTGCGGTTTTGCGGCCAGGTCACAAGAAAGCGAGTTGAAGAAAGGAGCTCAGGGGCACGGTAATTCACAAACCTGCAGACTTATAAATGACAGCTATCGTCCAAAAATAGACTGAAGTAAGGCTGCCAAGAGGACTTGAAAGCGGGGCAGAATTGCAGGAAACCGATTTCAGGAGGTAGACTGGAATTGCATTGAAAGCATAGGAAAAGAGGCAGAACGTCCACAATGATGCACTTGGCCAAAAAGGGCGTATGCGTTTTTTCCTGAATATATTCAGGAAAAAACGCATACGCCCTCTTTGGCCAACCAAGCAAGCTTGCAAAGGAAATCTGCACTACTATGAAGTCTCACTTCCCTCCGGTCAAAAGGGCCATCTGAAAAAAGTGTAAAATCCAGAAAGGCAGGACAGACCATGGAGAACTGGGAGCCTTGTTATGCTGATGGGCGGGATGTAAATTGCCAACAGACACTCGGGAGAAGTGTATGGTGTTTCCTGAAACATCTAAAAAACAAAGCAACAGAGCCTAGGGCACTGCCACTTATGGTCCTATAGCTTAGGGAAATTAAAATCAAAAAGACACAGCCACCCCAAAGTTTGGGACGCCTCTGTTTACAAGAACCTCGTTTACAGTACAAGTTCAACATCGCAGAAAGTTAAAAATGGATAAAGAAGTTGTGGTATTTACTTACAAAGCAATATCACTCAGCAATGAAATCTATGTCATCAGGCCCTTAGCAGCACAATGAGTGGATTCAGGTATGATGATTCTAACTGAAATAAGTCACACAGAAAAAGAAACATCATAAGATATCAGTAATACACGGAATGTAAACTTGGCTACACAGGAACTGAATTACAGAACAGAACAGGGTCTCAAATTTAGAAAACCAACTTATGCTTGCTTAAGGGTAAAGGTGAGTTGGGGTGCTGCATAAAACCAGAGATTGAAATGAGCACAGATAAAGTTCCTTAAGTCAAATATGAAATAGACAAGAGCTACTCCTTGCTCAACGAAATATACTCAACACCGCATATTAAACGCCTAAGAATGTACCTGACTAGTAAGTATCGTAAAACCTATGGATTCCTATGTCTCCAAAAGAGAATCAAGCATGTGTACAGGGGCATAAATGCAGCAGTGATAGGATTGGAGAGGTTTGGTGAGCAAATGAAGACCCTTTGAAGTCCTATTGCATGGTACCCATTCCACGGGTCTCAACTCTCCAGGTTTAAGTTATTCTTCCATCAGCTAAAACATGCATGTGGAACCCAAGTATGATCAACCATGTGAACGGGAGACGTGTTCAAATATGTCTCAGTTTTCCTCCCCTGGTACTCGGGTGCAACATTCCAGACGCTTTACTAACACTCTCCCCACTTGGAGAGTCAGCGCCTTTAACCTCCTGTTTGGCCCAGTTTGCAATTTCTGCGGAAGATGAACAGGAATAGCGAGAACCAATGAGAGGCTAGCTGGAGGTGTCTGGACGGGCAAATTTAACTCTCATTTCCCACCAGGAAGAGGAATTAACCAAAGGCTCAGCATGCCGTGCCGGAACCAGATTAGGGCCTGAAGCCATCCTGCGGTGTTGCGGCCAGGTCACAAGAAAGCGAGTTGAAGAAAGGAGCTCAGGGGCACTGTAATTCACAAACCTGCAGAGTTATAAATGACAGCTATCGTCCAAAAATAGACTGAAGTAAGGCTGCCAAGAGGACTTGAAAGCGGGGCAGAATTGCAGGAAACCGATTTCAGGAGGTAGACTGGAATTGCATTGAAAGCATAGGAAAAGAGGCAGAACGTCCACAATGATGCACTTGGCCAAAAAGGGCGTATGCGTTTTTTCCTGAATATATTCAGGAAAAAACGCATACGCCCTTTTTGGCCAACCAAGCAAGCTTGCAAAGGAAATCTGCACTACAATGAAGTCTCACTTCCCCCTGGTCAAAAGGGCCATCTGAAAAAAGTGTAAAATCCAGAAAGGCAGGACAGGCCATGGAGAACTGGGAGCCTTGTTATGCTGATGGGCGGGATGTAAATTGCCAACAGACACTTGGGAGAAGTGTATGGTGTTTCCTGAAACATCTAAAAAACAAAGCAACAGAGCCTAGGGCACTGCCACTTATGGTCCTATAGCTTAGGGAAATTAAAATCAAAAAGACACAGCCACCCCAAAGTTTGGGACGCCTCTGTTTACAAGAACCTCGTTTACAGTACAAGTTCAACATCGCAGAAAGTGAAAAATGGATAAAGAAGTTGTGGTATTTACTTACAAAGCAATATCACTCAGCAATGAAATCTATGTCATCAGGCCCTTAGCATCACAATGAGTGGATTCAGGTATGATGATTCTAACTGAAATAAGTCACACAGAAAAAAAACATCATAAGATATCAGTAATACACGGAATGTAAACTTGGCTACACAGGAACCGAATTACAGAACAGAATAGGGTCTCAAATTTAGAAAACCAACTTATGCTTGCTTAAGGGTAAAGGTGAGTTGGGGTGCTGCATAAAACCAGAGATTGAAATGAGCACAGATAAAGTTCCTTAAGCCAAATATGGAATAGACAAGAGCTACTCCTTGCTCAACGAAATGGACTCAACACCGCATATTAAACGCCTAAGAATGTACCTGACTAGTAAGTATCGTAAAACCTATGGATTGCTATGTCTCCAAAAGAGAATCAAGCATGTGTACAGGGGCATAAACGCAGCAGTCATAGGATTGGAGAGGTTCGGTGAGCAAATGAAGACCCTTTGAAGTCATATTGCATGGTACCCATTCCACGGGTTTCAACTACCCAGGTTTTAGGTATTCTTCCTTCAGCTAAAACATGCATGTGGAACCCAGAGTATGATCAACCATGTGATCGGGAGACGTGTTCAAATATGTCTCAGTTTTCCTCCCCTGGTACTCGGGTGCAACATTCCAGACGCTTTACTAACACTCTCCCCACTTGGAGAGTCAGTCCCTTTAACCTCCTGTTTGGCCCAGTTTGCAATTTCTGCGGAAGATGAACAGGAATAGCGAGAGCCAATGAGAGGCTAGCTGGAGGTGTCTGGACGGGCAAATTCAACTCTCATTTCGCAACAGGAAGAGGAAATAACCAAAGGCTCAGCGTTCCGTACCAGAACCAGATTAGGGCCTGAAGCCATCCTGCGGTGTTGCGGCCAGCTCAAAAGAAACAGAGTTGAAGAAAGCAGCTCAGGGGCACTGTAATTCACAAACCTGCAGTTATAAATGACAGCTATCGTCCAAAAATATACTGAAGTAAGGCTGCCAAGAGGACTTGAAAGCGGGGCAGAATTGCAGGAAACCGATTTCAGGAGGTAGACTGGAATTGCATTGAAAGCATAGGAAAAGAGGCAGAACGTCCACAATGATGCACTTGGCCAAAAAGGGCGTATGCGTTTTGTCCTGAATATATTCAGGAAAAAACGCATACGCCCTTTTTGGCCAACCAAGCAAGCTTGCAAAGGAAATCTGCACTACAATGAAGTCTCACTTCCCCCCGGTCAAAAGGGCCATCTGAAAAAAGTGTAAAATCCAGAAAGGCAGGACAGGCCATGGAGAACTGGGAGCCTTGTTATGCTGATGGGCGGGATGTAAATTGCCAACAACCACTCGGGAGAAGTGTATGGTGTTTCCTGAAACATCTAAAAAACAAAGCAACAGAACCTAGGGCACTTCCACTTATGGTCCTATAGCTTAGGGAAATTAAAATCAAAAAGACACAGCCACCCCAAAGTTTGGAACGGCTCTGTTTACAAGAACCTCGTTTACAGTACAAGTTCAACATCGCAGAAAGTGAAAAATGGATAAAGAAGTTGTGGTATTTACTTACAAAGCAATATCACTCAGCAATGAAATCTGTGTCATGAGGCCCTTAGCAGCACAATGAGTGGATTCAGGTATGATGATTCTAACTGAAATAAGTCACACAGAAAAAGAAACATCATAAGATATCAGTAATACACGGAATGTAAACTTGGCTACACAGGAACTGAATTACAGAACAAAACAGGGTCTCAAATTTAGAAAACCAACTTATTCTTGCTTAAGGGTAAAGGTGAGTTGGGGTGCTGCATAAAACCAGAGATTGCAATGAGCACAGATAAAGTTCCTTAAGCCAAATATGGAATAGACAAGAGCTACTCCTTGCTCAACGAAATGGACTCAACACCCCATATTAAACGCCTAAGAATGTTCCAGACTAGTAAGTATCTTAAAACCTAGGGATTGCTATGTCTCCGAAAGAGAATCAAGCATGTGTACAGGGGCATAAACGCAGCAGTGATAGGATTGGAGAGGTTCGGTGAGCAAATGAAGACCCTTTGAAGTCATATTGCATGGTACCCATTCCACGGGTTTCAACTACCCAGGTTTAAGGTATTCTTCCTTCAGCTAAAACATGCATGTGGAACCTAGAGTATGATCAACCATGTGATCGGGAGACATGTTCAAATATGTCTCAGTTTTCCTCCCCTGGTACTCGGGTGCAACATTCCAGACGCTTTACTAACACTCTCCCGACTTGGAGAGTCAGTCCCTTTAAGCTCCTGTTTGGCCCAGTTTGCAATTTCTGCGGAAGATGAACAGGAATAGCGAGAACCAATGAGAGACTAGCTGGAGGTGTCTGGACGGGCAAATTTAACTCTCATTTCCCACCAGGAAGAGGAATTAACGAAAGGCTCAGCGTGCCGTGCCGGAACCAGATTAGGGCCTGAAGCCATCCTGCGGTGTTGCGGCCAGGTCACAAGAAAGCGAGTTGAAGAAAGGAGCTCAGGGGCACTGTAATTCACAAACCTGCAGAGTTATAAATGACAGCTATCGTCCAAAAATAGACTGAAGTAAGGCTGCCAAGAGGACTTGAATGTGGGGCAGAATTGCAGGAAACCGATTTCAGGAGGTAGACTGGAATTGCATTGAAAGCATAGGAAAAGAGGCAGAACGTCCACAATGATGCACTTGGCCAAAAAGGGCGTATGCGTTTTTTCCTGAATATATTCAGGAAAAAACGCATACGCCCTTTTTGGCCAACCAAGCAAGCTTGCAAAGGAAATCTGCACTACAATGAAGTCTCACTTCCGCCCGGTCAAAAGGGCCATCTGAAAAAAGTGTAAAATCCAGAAAGGCAGGACAGGCCATGGAGAACTGGGAGCCTTGTTATGCTGATGGGCGGGATGTAAATTGCCAACAACCACTCGGGAGAAGTGTATGGTGTTTCCTGAAACATCTAAAAAACAAAGCAACAGAGCCTAGGGCACTGCCACTTATGGTCCTATAGCTTAGGGAAATTAAAATCAAAAAGACACAGCCACCCCAAAGTTTGGGACGCCTCTGTTTACAAGAACCTCGTTTACAGTACAAGTTCAACATCGCAGAAAGTGAAAAATGGATAAAGAAGTTGTGGTATTTACTTACAAAGCAATATCACTCAGCAATGAAATCTGTGTCATCAGGCCCTTAGCAGCACAATGAGTGGATTCAGGTATGATGATTCTAACTGAAGTAAGTCACACAGAAAAAGAAACATCATAAGATATCAGTAATACACGGAATGTAAACTTGGCTACACAGGAACTGAATTACAGAACAGAACAGGGTCTCAAATTTAGAAAAACAACTTATGCTTGCTTAAGGGTAAAGGTGAGTTGGGGTGCTGCATAAAACCAGAGATTGAAATGAGCACAGATAAAGTTCCTTAAGTCAAATATGGAATAGACAAGAGCTACTCCTTGCTCAACAAAATGGACTCAACACCGCATATTAAACGCCTAAGAATGTACCTGACTAGTAAGTATCTTAAAACCTATGGATTGCTATGTCTCCGAAAGAGAATCAAGCATGTGTACAGGGGCATAAACACAGCAGTGATAGGATTGGAGAGGTTCGGTGAGCAAATGAAGACCCTTTGAAGTCATATTGCATGGTACTCATTACACGGGTCTCAACTCTCCAGGTTTAAGGTATTCTTCCTTCAGCTAAAACATGCATGTGGAACCCAAGTATGATCAACCATGTGAACGGGAGACGTGTTCAAATATGTCTCAGTTTTCCTCCCCTGGTACTCGGGTGCAACATTCCAGACGCTTTACTAACACTCTCCCCACTTGGAGAGTCAGCGCCTTTAACCTCCTGTTTGGCCCAGTTTGCAATTTCTGCGGAAGATGAACAGGAATAGCGAGAACCAATGAGAGACTAGCTGGAGGTGTCTGGATGGGCAAATTTAACTCTCATTTCCCACCAGGAAAAGGAAATAACCAAAGGCTCAGCGTGCCGTGCCGGAACCAGATTAGGGCCTGAAGCCATCCTGCGGTGTTGCGGCCAGGTCACAAGAAAGCAAGTTGAAGAAAGGAGCTCAGGGGCACTGTAATTCACAAACCTGCAGAGTTATAAATGACAGCTATCATCCAAAATAGACTGAAGTAAGGCTGCCAAGAGGACTTGAAAGCGGGGCAGAATTGCAGGAAACCGATTTCAGGAGGTAGACTGGAATTGCATTGAAAGCATAGGAAAAGAGGCAGAACGTCCACAATGATGCACTTGGCCAAAAAGGGCGTATGCGTTTTTTCCTGAATATATTCAGGAAAAAACGCATACGCCCTTTTTGGCCAACCAAGCAAGCTTGCAAAGGAAATCTGCACTACAATGAAGTCTCACTTCCCCCCGGTCAAAAGGGCCATCTGAAAAAAGTGTAAAATCCAGAAAAGCAGGACAGGCCATGGAGAACTGGGAGCCTTGTTATGCTGATGGGCGGGATGTAAATTGCGAACAGACACTCGGGAGAAGTGTATGGTGTTTCCTGAAACATCTAAAAAACAAAGCAACAGAGCCTAGGGCACTGCCACTTATGGTCCTATAGCTTAGGGAAATTAAAATCAAAAAGACACAGCCACCCCAAAGTTTGGAACGGCTCTGTTTACAAGAACCTCGTTTACAGTACAAGTTCAACATCGCAGAAAGTGAAAAATGGATAAAGAAGTTGTGGTATTTACTTACAAAGCAATATCACTCAGCAATGAAATCTGTGTCATCAGGCCCTTAGCAGCACAATGAGTGGATTCAGGTATGATGATTCTAACTGAAATAAGTCACACAGAAAAAGAAACATCATAAGATATCAGTAATACACGAAATGTAAACTTGGCTACACAGGAACTGAATTACAGAACAGAACAGGGTCTCAAATTTAGAAAACCAACTTATTCTTGCTTAAGGGTAAAGGTGAGTTGGGGTGCTGCATAAAACCAGAGATTGAAATGAGCACAGATAAAGTTCCTTAAGCCAAATATGGAATAGACAAGAGCTACTCCTTGCTCAACGAAATGGACTCAACACCGCATATTAAACGCCTAAGAATGTACCTGACTAGTAAGTATCTTAAAACCTATGGATTGCTATGTCTCCGAAAGAGAATCAAGCATGTGTACAGGGGCATAAACGCAGCAGTGATAGGATTGGAGAGGTTCGGTGAGCAAATGAAGACCCTTTGAAGTCATATTGCATGGTACCCATTACACGGGTCTTAACTCTCCAGGTTTAAGGTATTCTTCCTTCAGCTAAAACATGCATGTGGAACCCAAGTATGATCAACCATGTGAACGGGAGACGTGTTCAAATATGTCTCAGTTTTCCTCCCCTACTACTCGGGTGCAACATTCCAGACGTTTTACTAACACTCTCCCCACTTGGAGAGTCAGTCCCTTTAACCTCCTGTTTGGCCCAGTTTGCAATTTCTGCGGAAGATGAACAGGAATAGCGAGAACCAATGAGAGGTTAGCTGGAGGTGTCTGGATGGGCAAATTTAACTCTCATTTCCCACCAGGAAGAGGAAATAACCAAAGGCTCAGCGTGCCGTGCCGGAACCAGATTAGGGCCTGAAGCCATCCTGCGGTGTTGCGGCCAGGTCACAAGAAAGCAAGTTGAAGAAAGGAGCTCAGGGGCACTGTAATTCACAAACCTGCAGAGTTATAAATGACAGCTATCATCCAAAATAGACTGAAGTAAGGCTGCCAAGAGGACTTGAAAGCGGGGCAGAATTGCAGGAAACCGATTTCAGGAGGTAGACTGGAATTGCATTGAAAGCATAGGAAAAGAGGCAGAACGTCCACAATGATGCACTTGGCCAAAAAGGGCGTATGCGTTTTGTCCTGAATATATTCAGGAAAAAACGCATACGCCCTTTTTGGCCAACCAAGCAAGCTTGCAAAGGAAATCTGCACTACAATGAAGTCTCACTTCCCCCCGGTCAAAAGGGCCATCTGAAAAAAGTGTAAAATCCAGAAAAGCAGGACAGGCCATGGAGAACTGGGAGCCTTGTTATGCTGATGGGCGGGATGTAAATTGCCAACAACCACTCGGGAGAAGTGTATGGTGTTTCCTGAAACATCTAAAAAACAAAGCAACAGAACCTAGGGCACTTCCACTTATGGTCCTATAGCTTAGGGAAATTAAAATCAAAAAGACACAGCCACCCCAAAGTTTGGAACGGCTCTGTTTACAAGAACCTCGTTTACAGTACAAGTTCAACATCGCAGAAAGTGAAAAATGGATAAAGAAGTTGTGGTATTTACTTACAAAGCAATATCACTCAGCAATGAAATCTGTGTCATCAGGCCCTTAGCAGCACAATGAGTGGATTCAGGTATGATGATTCTAACTGAAATAAGTCACACAGAAAAAGAAACATCATAAGATATCAGTAATACACGGAATGTAAACTTGGCTACACAGGAACTGAATTACAGAACAGAACAGGGTCTCAAATTTAGAAAACCAACTTATTCTTGCTTAAGGGTAAAGGTGAGTTGGGGTGCTGCATAAAACCAGAGATTGAAATGAGCACAGATAAAGTTCCTTAAGCCAAATATGGAATAGACAAGAGCTACTCCTTGCTCAACGAAATGGACTCAACACCCCATATTAAACGCCTAAGAATGTTCCAGACTAGTAAGTATCTTAAAACCTAGGGATTGCTATGTCTCCGAAAGAGAATCAAGCATGTGTACAGGGGCATAAACGCAGCAGTGATAGGATTGGAGAGGTTCGGTGAGCAAATGAAGACCCTTTGAAGTCATATTGCATGGTACCCATTCCACGGGTTTCAACTACCCAGGTTTAAGGTATTCTTCCTTCAGCTAAAACATGCATGTGGAACCTAGAGTATGATCAACCATGTGATCGGGAGACATGTTCAAATATGTCTCAGTTTTCCTCCCCTGGTACTCGGGTGCAACATTCCAGACGCTTTACTAACACTCTCCCGACTTGGAGAGTCAGTCCCTTTAAGCTCCTGTTTGGCCCAGTTTGCAATTTCTGCGGAAGATGAACAGGAATAGCGAGAACCAATGAGAGACTAGCTGGAGGTGTCTGGACGGGCAAATTTAACTCTCATTTCCCACCAGGAAGAGGAATTAACGAAAGGCTCAGCGTGCCGTGCCGGAACCAGATTAGGGCCTGAAGCCATCCTGCGGTGTTGCGGCCAGGTCACAAGAAAGCGAGTTGAAGAAAGGAGCTCAGGGGCACTGTAATTCACAAACCTGCAGAGTTATAAATGACAGCTATCGTCCAATAATAGACTGAAGTAAGGCTGCCAAGAGGACTTGAAAGTGGGGCAGAATTGCAGGAAACCGATTTCAGGAGGTAGACTGGAATTGCATTGAAAGCATAGGAAAAGAGGCAGAACGTCCACAATGATGCACTTGGCCAAAAAGGGCGTATGCGTTTTTTCCTGAATATATTCAGGAAAAAACGCATACGCCCTTTTTGGCCACCCAAGCAAGCTTGCAAAGGAAATCTGCACTACAATGAAGTCTCACTTCCCCCCGGTCAAAAGGGCCATCTGAAAAAAGTGTAAAATCCAGAAAGGCAGGACAGGCCATGGAGAACTGGGAGCCTTGTTATGCTGATGGGCGGGATGTAAATTGCCAACAACCACTCGGGAGAAGTGTATGGTGTTTCCTGAAACATCTAAAAAACAAAGCAACAGAGCCTAGGGCACTGCCACTTATGGTCCTATAGCTTAGGGAAATTAAAATCAAAAAGACACAGCCACCCCAAAGTTTGGGACGCCTCTGTTTACAAGAACCTCGTTTACAGTACAAGTTCAACATCGCAGAAAGTGAAAAATGGATAAAGAAGTTGTGGTATTTACTTACAAAGCAATATCACTCAGCAATGAAATCTGTGTCATCAGGCCCTTAGCAGCACAATGAGTGGATTCAGGTATGATGATTCTAACTGAAGTAAGTCACACAGAAAAAGAAACATCATAAGATATCAGTAATACACGGAATGTAAACTTGGCTACACAGGAACTGAATTACAGAACAGAACAGGGTCTCAAATTTAGAAAAACAACTTATGCTTGCTTAAGGGTAAAGGTGAGTTGGGGTGCTGCATAAAACCAGAGATTGAAATGAGCACAGATAAAGTTCCTTAAGTCAAATATGGAATAGACAAGAGCTACTCCTTGCTCAACAAAATGGACTCAACACCGCATATTAAACGCCTAAGAATGTACCTGACTAGTAAGTATCTTAAAACCTATGGATTGCTATGTCTCCGAAAGAGAATCAAGCATGTGTACAGGGGCATAAACACAGCAGTGATAGGATTGGAGAGGTTCGGTGAGCAAATGAAGACCCTTTGAAGTCATATTGCATGGTACTCATTACACGGGTCTCAACTCTCCAGGTTTAAGGTATTCTTCCTTCAGCTAAAACATGCATGTGGAACCCAAGTATGATCAACCATGTGAACGGGAGACGTGTTCAAATATGTCTCAGTTTTCCTCCCCTGGTACTCGGGTGCAACATTCCAGACGCTTTACTAACACTCTCCCCACTTGGAGAGTCAGCGCCTTTAACCTCCTGTTTGGCCCAGTTTGCAATTTCTGCGGAAGATGAACAGGAATAGCGAGAACCAATGAGAGACTAGCTGGAGGTGTCTGGATGGGCAAATTTAACTCTCATTTCCCACCAGGAAAAGGAAATAACCAAAGGCTCAGCGTGCCGTGCCGGAACCAGATTAGGGCCTGAAGCCATCCTGCGGTGTTGCGGCCAGGTCACAAGAAAGCAAGTTGAAGAAAGGAGCTCAGGGGCACTGTAATTCACAAACCTGCAGAGTTATAAATGACAGCTATCATCCAAAATAGACTGAAGTAAGGCTGCCAAGAGGACTTGAAAGCGGGGCAGAATTGCAGGAAACCGATTTCAGGAGGTAGACTGGAATTGCATTGAAAGCATAGGAAAAGAGGCAGAACGTCCACAATGATGCACTTGGCCAAAAAGGGCGTATGCGTTTTTTCCTGAATATATTCAGGAAAAAACGCATACGCCCTTTTTGGCCAACCAAGCAAGCTTGCAAAGGAAATCTGCACTACAATGAAGTCTCACTTCCCCCCGGTCAAAAGGGCCATCTGAAAAAAGTGTAAAATCCAGAAAAGCAGGACAGGCCATGGAGAACTGGGAGCCTTGTTATGCTGATGGGCGGGATGTAAATTGCGAACAGACACTCGGGAGAAGTGTATGGTGTTTCCTGAAACATCTAAAAAACAAAGCAACAGAGCCTAGGGCACTGCCACTTATGGTCCTATAGCTTAGGGAAATTAAAATCAAAAAGACACAGCCACCCCAAAGTTTGGAACGGCTCTGTTTACAAGAACCTCGTTTACAGTACAAGTTCAACATCGCAGAAAGTGAAAAATGGATAAAGAAGTTGTGGTATTTACTTACAAAGCAATATCACTCAGCAATGAAATCTGTGTCATCAGGCCCTTAGCAGCACAATGAGTGGATTCAGGTATGATGATTCTAACTGAAGTAAGTCACACAGAAAAAGAAACATCATAAGATATCAGTAATACACGGAATGTAAACTTGGCTACACAGGAACTGAATTACAGAACAGAACAGGGTCTCAAATTTAGAAAAACAACTTATGCTTGCTTAAGGGTAAAGGTGAGTTGGGGTGCTGCATAAAACCAGAGATTGAAATGAGCACAGATAAAGTTCCTTAAGTCAAATATGGAATAGACAAGAGCTACTCCTTGCTCAACAAAATGGACTCAACACCGCATATTAAACACCTAAGAATGTACCTGACTAGTAAGTATCTTAAAACCTATGGATTGCTATGTCTCCGAAAGAGAATCAAGCATGTGTACAGGGGCATAAACACAGCAGTGATAGGATTGGAGAGGTTCGGTGAGCAAATGAAGACCCTTTGAAGTCATATTGCATGGTACTCATTACACGGGTCTCAACTCTCCAGGTTTAAGGTATTCTTCCTTCAGCTAAAACATGCATGTGGAACCCAAGTATGATCAACCATGTGAACGGGAGACGTGTTCAAATATGTCTCAGTTTTCCTCCCCTGGTACTCGGGTGCAACATTCCAGACGCTTTACTAACACTCTCCCCACTTGGAGAGTCAGCGCCTTTAACCTCCTGTTTGGCCCAGTTTGCAATTTCTGCGGAAGATGAACAGGAATAGCGAGAACCAATGAGAGACTAGCTGGAGGTGTCTGGATGGGCAAATTTAACTCTCATTTCCCACCAGGAAAAGGAAATAACCAAAGGCTCAGCGTGCCGTGCCGGAACCAGATTAGGGCCTGAAGCCATCCTGCGGTGTTGCGGCCAGGTCACAAGAAAGCAAGTTGAAGAAAGGAGCTCAGGGGCACTGTAATTCACAAACCTGCAGAGTTATAAATGACAGCTATCATCCAAAATAGACTGAAGTAAGGCTGCCAAGAGGACTTGAAAGCGGGGCAGAATTGCAGGAAACCGATTTCAGGAGGTAGACTGGAATTGCATTGAAAGCATAGGAAAAGAGGCAGAACGTCCACAATGATGCACTTGGCCAAAAAGGGCGTATGCGTTTTTTCCTGAATATATTCAGGAAAAAACGCATACGCCCTTTTTGGCCAACCAAGCAAGCTTGCAAAGGAAATCTGCACTACAATGAAGTCTCACTTCCCCCCGGTCAAAAGGGCCATCTGAAAAAAGTGTAAAATCCAGAAAAGCAGGACAGGCCATGGAGAACTGGGAGCCTTGTTATGCTGATGGGCGGGATGTAAATTGCGAACAGACACTCGGGAGAAGTGTATGGTGTTTCCTGAAACATCTAAAAAACAAAGCAACAGAGCCTAGGGCACTGCCACTTATGGTCCTATAGCTTAGGGAAATTAAAATCAAAAAGACACAGCCACCCCAAAGTTTGGAACGGCTCTGTTTACAAGAACCTCGTTTACAGTACAAGTTCAACATCGCAGAAAGTGAAAAATGGATAAAGAAGTTGTGGTATTTACTTACAAAGCAATATCACTCAGCAATGAAATCTGTGTCATCAGGCCCTTAGCAGCACAATGAGTGGATTCAGGTATGATGATTCTAACTGAAATAAGTCACACAGAAAAAGAAACATCATAAGATATCAGTAATACACGAAATGTAAACTTGGCTACACAGGAACTGAATTACAGAACAGAACAGGGTCTCAAATTTAGAAAACCAACTTATTCTTGCTTAAGGGTAAAGGTGAGTTGGGGTGCTGCATAAAACCAGAGATTGAAATGAGCACAGATAAAGTTCCTTAAGTCAAATATGGAATAGACAAGAGCTACTCCTTGCTCAACAAAATGGACTCAACACCGCATATTAAACGCCTAAGAATGTACCTGACTAGTAAGTATCTTAAAACCTATGGATTGCTATGTCTCCGAAAGAGAATCAAGCATGTGTACAGGGGCATAAACACAGCAGTGATAGGATTGGAGAGGTTCGGTGAGCAAATGAAGACCCTTTGAAGTCATATTGCATGGTACTCATTACACGGGTCTCAACTCTCCAGGTTTAAGGTATTCTTCCTTCAGCTAAAACATGCATGTGGAACCCAAGTATGATCAACCATGTGAACGGGAGACGTGTTCAAATATGTCTCAGTTTTCCTCCCCTGGTACTCGGGTGCAACATTCCAGACGCTTTACTAACACTCTCCCCACTTGGAGAGTCAGCGCCTTTAACCTCCTGTTTGGCCCAGTTTGCAATTTCTGCGGAAGATGAACAGGAATAGCGAGAACCAATGAGAGACTAGCTGGAGGTGTCTGGATGGGCAAATTTAACTCTCATTTCCCACCAGGAAAAGGAAATAACCAAAGGCTCAGCGTGCCGTGCCGGAACCAGATTAGGGCCTGAAGCCATCCTGCGGTGTTGCGGCCAGGTCACAAGAAAGCAAGTTGAAGAAAGGAGCTCAGGGGCACTGTAATTCACAAACCTGCAGAGTTATAAATGACAGCTATCATCCAAAATAGACTGAAGTAAGGCTGCCAAGAGGACTTGAAAGCGGGGCAGAATTGCAGGAAACCGATTTCAGGAGGTAGACTGGAATTGCATTGAAAGCATAGGAAAAGAGGCAGAACGTCCACAATGATGCACTTGGCCAAAAAGGGCGTATGCGTTTTTTCCTGAATATATTCAGGAAAAAACGCATACGCCCTTTTTGGCCAACCAAGCAAGCTTGCAAAGGAAATCTGCACTACAATGAAGTCTCACTTCCCCCCGGTCAAAAGGGCCATCTGAAAAAAGTGTAAAATCCAGAAAAGCAGGACAGGCCATGGAGAACTGGGAGCCTTGTTATGCTGATGGGCGGGATGTAAATTGCGAACAGACACTCGGGAGAAGTGTATGGTGTTTCCTGAAACATCTAAAAAACAAAGCAACAGAGCCTAGGGCACTGCCACTTATGGTCCTATAGCTTAGGGAAATTAAAATCAAAAAGACACAGCCACCCCAAAGTTTGGAACGGCTCTGTTTACAAGAACCTCGTTTACAGTACAAGTTCAACATCGCAGAAAGTGAAAAATGGATAAAGAAGTTGTGGTATTTACTTACAAAGCAATATCACTCAGCAATGAAATCTGTGTCATCAGGCCCTTAGCAGCACAATGAGTGGATTCAGGTATGATGATTCTAACTGAAATAAGTCACACAGAAAAAGAAACATCATAAGATATCAGTAATACACGAAATGTAAACTTGGCTACACAGGAACTGAATTACAGAACAGAACAGGGTCTCAAATTTAGAAAACCAACTTATGCTTGCTTAAGGGTAAAGGTGAGTTGGGGTGCTGCATAAAACCAGAGATTGAAATGAGCACAGATAAAGTTCCTTAAGCCAAATATGGAATAGACAAGAGCTACTCCTTGCTCAACGAAATGGACTCAACACCGCATATTAAACGCCTAAGAATGTACCTGACTAGTAAGTATCTTAAAACCTATGGATTGCTATGTCTCCGAAAGAGAATCAAGCATGTGTACAGGGGCATAAACGCAGCAGTGATAGGATTGGAGAGGTTCGGTGAGCAAATGAAGACCCTTTGAAGTCATATTGCATGGTACTCATTACACGGGTCTTAACTCTCCAGGTTTAAGGTATTCTTCCTTCAGCTAAAACATGCATGTGGAACCCAAGTATGATCAACCATGTGAACGGGAGACGTGTTCAAATATGTCTCAGTTTTCCTCCCCTACTACTCGGGTGCAACATTCCAGACGTTTTACTAACACTCTCCCCACTTGGAGAGTCAGTCCCTTTAACCTCCTGTTTGGCCCAGTTTGCAATTTCTGCGGAAGATGAACAGGAATAGCGAGAACCAATGAGAGGTTAGCTGGAGGTGTCTGGATGGGCAAATTTAACTCTCATTTCCCACCAGGAAGAGGAAATAACCAAAGGCTCAGCGTGCCGTGCCGGAACCAGATTAGGGCCTGAAGCCATCCTGCGGTGTTGCGGCCAGGTCACAAGAAAGCAAGTTGAAGAAAGGAGCTCAGGGGCACTGTAATTCACAAACCTGCAGAGTTATAAATGACAGCTATCATCCAAAATAGACTGAAGTAAGGCTGCCAAGAGGACTTGAAAGCGGGGCAGAATTGCAGGAAACCGATTTCAGGAGGTAGACTGGAATTGCATTGAAAGCATAGGAAAAGAGGCAGAACGTCCACAATGATGCACTTGGCCAAAAAGGGCGTATGCGTTTTTTCCTGAATATATTCAGGAAAAAACGCATACGCCCTTTTTGGCCAACCAAGCAAGCTTGCAAAGGAAATCTGCACTACAATGAAGTCTCACTTCCCCCCGGTCAAAAGGGCCATCTGAAAAAAGTGTAAAATCCAGAAAAGCAGGACAGGCCATGGAGAACTGGGAGCCTTGTTATGCTGATGGGCGGGATGTAAATTGCCAACAACCACTCGGGAGAAGTGTATGGTGTTTCCTGAAACATCTAAAAAACAAAGCAACAGAACCTAGGGCACTTCCACTTATGGTCCTATAGCTTAGGGAAATTAAAATCAAAAAGACACAGCCACCCCAAAGTTTGGAACGGCTCTGTTTACAAGAACCTCGTTTACAGTACAAGTTCAACATCGCAGAAAGTGAAAAATGGATAAAGAAGTTGTGGTATTTACTTACAAAGCAATATCACTCAGCAATGAAATCTGTGTCATGAGGCCCTTAGCAGCACAATGAGTGGATTCAGGTATGATGATTCTAACTGAAATAAGTCACACAGAAAAAGAAACATCATAAGATATCAGTAATACACGGAATGTAAACTTGGCTACACAGGAACTGAATTACAGAACAGAACAGGGTCTCAAATTTAGAAAACCAACTTATTCTTGCTTAAGGGTAAAGGTGAGTTGGGGTGCTGCATAAAACCAGAGATTGCAATGAGCACAGATAAAGTTCCTTAAGCCAAATATGGAATAGACAAGAGCTACTCCTTGCTCAACGAAATGGACTCAACACCCCATATTAAACGCCTAAGAATGTTCCAGACTAGTAAGTATTTTAAAACCTAGGGATTGCTATGTCTCCGAAAGAGAATCAAGCATGTGTACAGGGGCATAAACGCAGCAGTGATAGGATTGTAGAGGTTCGGTGAGCAAATGAAGACCCTTTGAAGTCATATTGCATGGTACCCATTCCACGGGTTTCAACTACCCAGGTTTAAGGTATTCTTCCTTCAGCTAAAACATGCATGTGGAACCTAGAGTATGATCAACCATGTGATCGGGAGACATGTTCAAATATGTCTCAGTTTTCCTCCCCTGGTACTCGGGTGCAACATTCCAGACGCTTTACTAACACTCTCCCGACTTGGAGAGTCAGTCCCTTTAAGCTCCTGTTTGGCCCAGTTTGCAATTTCTGCGGAAGATGAACAGGAATAGCGAGAACCAATGAGAGACTAGCTGGAGGTGTCTGGACGGGCAAATTTAACTCTCATTTCCCACCAGGAAGAGGAATTAACGAAAGGCTCAGCGTGCCGTGCCGGAAACAGATTAGGGCCTGAAGCCATCCTGCGGTGTTGCGGCCAGGTCACAAGAAAGCGAGTTGAAGAAAGGAGCTCAGGGGCACTGTAATTCACAAACCTGCAGAGTTATAAATGACAGCTATCGTCCAAAAATAGACTGAAGTAAGGCTGCCAAGAGGACTTGAAAGTGGGGCAGAATTGCAGGAAACCGATTTCAGGAGGTAGACTGGAATTGCATTGAAAGCATAGGAAAAGAGGCAGAACGTCCACAATGATGCACTTGGCCAAAAAGGGCGTATGCGTTTTTTCCTGAATATATTCAGGAAAAAACGCATACGCCCTTTTTGGCCAACCAAGCAAGCTTGCAAAGGAAATCTGCACTACAATGAAGTCTCACTTCCCCCCGGTCAAAAGGGCCATCTGAAAAAAGTGTAAAATCCAGAAAGGCAGGACAGGCCATGGAGAACTGGGAGCCTTGTTATGCTGATGGGCGGGATGTAAATTGCCAACAACCACTCGGGAGAAGTGTATGGTGTTTCCTGAAACATCTAAAAAACAAAGCAACAGAGCCTAGGGCACTGCCACTTATGGTCCTATAGCTTAGGGAAATTAAAATCAAAAAGACACAGCCACCCCAAAGTTTGGGACGCCTCTGTTTACAAGAACCTCGTTTACAGTACAAGTTCAACATCGCAGAAAGTGAAAAATGGATAAAGAAGTTGTGGTATTTACTTACAAAGCAATATCACTCAGCAATGAAATCTGTGTCATCAGGCCCTTAGCGGCACAATGAGTGGATTCAGGTATGATGATTCTAACTGAAGTAAGTCACACAGAAAAAGAAACATCATAAGATATCAGTAATACACGGAATGTAAACTTGGCTACACAGGAACTGAATTACAGAACAGAACAGGGTCTCAAATTTAGAAAACCAACTTATGCTTGCTTAAGGGTAAAGGTGAGTTGGGGTGCTGCATAAAACCAGAGATTGAAATGAGCACAGATAAAGTTCCTTAAGTCAAATATGGAATAGACAAGAGCTACTCCTTGCTCAACAAAATGGACTCAACACCGCATATTAAACGCCTAAGAATGTACCTGACTAGTAAGTATCTTAAAACCTATGGATTGCTATGTCTCCGAAAGAGAATCAAGCATGTGTACAGGGGCATAAACACAGCAGTGATAGGATTGGAGAGGTTCGGTGAGCAAATGAAGACCCTTTGAAGTCATATTGCATGGTACTCATTACACGGGTCTCAACTCTCCAGGTTTAAGGTATTCTTCCTTCAGCTAAAACATGCATGTGGAACCCAAGTATGATCAACCATGTGAACGGGAGACGTGTTCAAATATGTCTCAGTTTTCCTCCCCTGGTACTCGGGTGCAACATTCCAGACGCTTTACTAACACTCTCCCCACTTGGAGAGTCAGCGCCTTTAACCTCCTGTTTGGCCCAGTTTGCAATTTCTGCGGAAGATGAACAGGAATAGCGAGAACCAATGAGAGACTAGCTGGAGGTGTCTGGATGGGCAAATTTAACTCTCATTTCCCACCAGGAAAAGGAAATAACCAAAGGCTCAGCGTGCCGTGCCGGAACCAGATTAGGGCCTGAAGCCATCCTGCGGTGTTGCGGCCAGGTCACAAGAAAGCAAGTTGAAGAAAGGAGCTCAGGGGCACTGTAATTCACAAACCTGCAGAGTTATAAATGACAGCTATCATCCAAAATAGACTGAAGTAAGGCTGCCAAGAGGACTTGAAAGCGGGGCAGAATTGCAGGAAACCGATTTCAGGAGGTAGACTGGAATTGCATTGAAAGCATAGGAAAAGAGGCAGAACGTCCACAATGATGCACTTGGCCAAAAAGGGCGTATGCGTTTTTTCCTGAATATATTCAGGAAAAAACGCATACGCCCTTTTTGGCCAACCAAGCAAGCTTGCAAAGGAAATCTGCACTACAATGAAGTCTCACTTCCCCCCGGTCAAAAGGGCCATCTGAAAAAAGTGTAAAATCCAGAAAGGCAGGACAGGCCATGGAGAACTGGGAGCCTTGTTATGCTGATGGGCGGGATGTAAATTGCGAACAGACACTCGGGAGAAGTGTATGGTGTTTCCTGAAACATCTAAAAAACAAAGCAACAGAGCCTAGGGCACTGCCACTTATGGTCCTATAGCTTAGGGAAATTAAAATCAAAAAGACACAGCCACCCCAAAGTTTGGAACGGCTCTGTTTACAAGAACCTCGTTTACAGTACAAGTTCAACATCGCAGAAAGTGAAAAATGGATAAAGAAGTTGTGGTATTTACTTACAAAGCAATATCACTCAGCAATGAAATCTGTGTCATCAGGCCCTTAGCAGCACAATGAGTGGATTCAGGTATGATGATTCTAACTGAAATAAGTCACACAGAAAAAGAAACATCATAAGATATCAGTAATACACGAAATGTAAACTTGGCTACACAGGAACTGAATTACAGAACAGAACAGGGTCTCAAATTTAGAAAACCAACTTATTCTTGCTTAAGGGTAAAGGTGAGTTGGGGTGCTGCATAAAACCAGAGATTGAAATGAGCACAGATAAAGTTCCTTAAGTCAAATATGGAATAGACAAGAGCTACTCCTTGCTCAACAAAATGGACTCAACACCGCATATTAAACGCCTAAGAATGTACCTGACTAGTAAGTATCTTAAAACCTATGGATTGCTATGTCTCCGAAAGAGAATCAAGCATGTGTACAGGGGCATAAACACAGCAGTGATAGGATTGGAGAGGTTCGGTGAGCAAATGAAGACCCTTTGAAGTCATATTGCATGGTACTCATTACACGGGTCTCAACTCTCCAGGTTTAAGGTATTCTTCCTTCAGCTAAAACATGCATGTGGAACCCAAGTATGATCAACCATGTGAACGGGAGACGTGTTCAAATATGTCTCAGTTTTCCTCCCCTGGTACTCGGGTGCAACATTCCAGACGCTTTACTAACACTCTCCCCACTTGGAGAGTCAGCGCCTTTAACCTCCTGTTTGGCCCAGTTTGCAATTTCTGCGGAAGATGAACAGGAATAGCGAGAACCAATGAGAGACTAGCTGGAGGTGTCTGGATGGGCAAATTTAACTCTCATTTCCCACCAGGAAAAGGAAATAACCAAAGGCTCAGCGTGCCGTGCCGGAACCAGATTAGGGCCTGAAGCCATCCTGCGGTGTTGCGGCCAGGTCACAAGAAAGCAAGTTGAAGAAAGGAGCTCAGGGGCACTGTAATTCACAAACCTGCAGAGTTATAAATGACAGCTATCATCCAAAATAGACTGAAGTAAGGCTGCCAAGAGGACTTGAAAGCGGGGCAGAATTGCAGGAAACCGATTTCAGGAGGTAGACTGGAATTGCATTGAAAGCATAGGAAAAGAGGCAGAACGTCCACAATGATGCACTTGGCCAAAAAGGGCGTATGCGTTTTTTCCTGAATATATTCAGGAAAAAACGCATACGCCCTTTTTGGCCAACCAAGCAAGCTTGCAAAGGAAATCTGCACTACAATGAAGTCTCACTTCCCCCCGGTCAAAAGGGCCATCTGAAAAAAGTGTAAAATCCAGAAAAGCAGGACAGGCCATGGAGAACTGGGAGCCTTGTTATGCTGATGGGCGGGATGTAAATTGCGAACAGACACTCGGGAGAAGTGTATGGTGTTTCCTGAAACATCTAAAAAACAAAGCAACAGAGCCTAGGGCACTGCCACTTATGGTCCTATAGCTTAGGGAAATTAAAATCAAAAAGACACAGCCACCCCAAAGTTTGGAACGGCTCTGTTTACAAGAACCTCGTTTACAGTACAAGTTCAACATCGCAGAAAGTGAAAAATGGATAAAGAAGTTGTGGTATTTACTTACAAAGCAATATCACTCAGCAATGAAATCTGTGTCATCAGGCCCTTAGCAGCACAATGAGTGGATTCAGGTATGATGATTCTAACTGAAATAAGTCACACAGAAAAAGAAACATCATAAGATATCAGTAATACACGAAATGTAAACTTGGCTACACAGGAACTGAATTACAGAACAGAACAGGGTCTCAAATTTAGAAAACCAACTTATTCTTGCTTAAGGGTAAAGGTGAGTTGGGGTGCTGCATAAAACCAGAGATTGAAATGAGCACAGATAAAGTTCCTTAAGCCAAATATGGAATAGACAAGAGCTACTCCTTGCTCAACGAAATGGACTCAACACCGCATATTAAATGCCTAAGAATGTACCTGACTAGTAAGTATCTTAAAACCTATGGATTGCTATGTCTCCGAAAGAGAATCAAGCATGTGTACAGGGGCATAAACGCAGCAGTGATAGGATTGGAGAGGTTCGGTGAGCAAATGAAGACCCTTTGAAGTCATATTGCATGGTACCCATTCCACGGGTTTCAACTACCCAGGTTTAAGGTATTCTTCCTTCAGCTAAAACATGCATGTGGAACCTAGAGTATGATCAACCATGTGAACGGGAGACGTGTTCAAATATGTCTCAGTTTTCCTCCCCTGGTACTCGGGTGCAACATTCCAGACGCTTTACTATCACTCTCCCGACTTGGAGAGTCAGTCCCTTTAACCTCCTGTTTGGCCCAGTTTGCAATTTCTGCGGAAGATGAACAGGAATAGCGAGAACCAATGAGAGACTAGCTGGAGGTGTCTGGACGGGCAAAGTTAACTCTCATTTCCCACCAGGAAGAGGCATTAACAAAAGGCTCAGCATGCCGTGCCGGAACCAGATTAGGGCCTGAAGCCATCCTGCGGTGTTGCGGCCAGGTCACAAGAAAGCGAGTTGAAGAAAGGAGCTCAGGGGCACTGTAATTCACAAACCTGCAGAGTTATAAATGACAGCTATCGTCCAAAAATAGACTGAAGTAAGGCTGCCAAGAGGACTTGAAAGCGGGGCAGAATTGCAGGAAACCGATTTCAGGAGGTAGACTGGAATTGCATTGAAAGCATAGGAAAAGAGGCAGAACGTCCACAATGATGCACTTGGCCAAAAAGGGCGTATGCGTTTTTTCCTGAATATATTCAGGAAAAAACGCATACGCCCTTTTTGGCCAACCAAGCAAGCTTGCAAAGGAAATCTGCACTACAATGAAGTCTCACTTCCCCCCGGTCAAAAGGGCCATCTGAAAAAAGTGTAAAATCCAGAAAGGCAGGACAGGCCATGGAGAACTGGGAGCCTTGTTATGCTGATGGGCGGGATGTAAATTGCCAACAGACACTCGGGAGAAGTGTATGGTGTTTCCTGAAACATCTAAAAAACAAAGCAACAGAGCCTAGGGCACTGCCACTTATGGTCCTATAGCTTAGGGAAATTAAAATCAAAAAGACACAGCCACCCCAAAGTTTGGGACGCCTCTGTTTACAAGAACCTCATTTACAGTACAAGTTCAACATCGCAGAAAGTGAAAAATGGATAAAGAAGTTGTGGTATTTACTTACAAAGCAATATCACTCAGCAATGAAATCTATGTCATCAGGCCCTTAGCATCACAATGAGTGGATTCAGGTATGATGATTCTAACTGAAATAAGTCACACAGAAAAAGAAACATCATAAGATATCAGTAATACACGGAATGTAAACTTGGCTACACAGGAACTGAATTACAGAACAGAACAGTGTCTCAAATTTAGAAAACCAACTTATGCTTGCTTAAGGGTAAAGGTGAGTTGGGGTGCTGCATAAAACCAGAGATTGAAATGAGCACACATAAAGTTCCTTAAGTCAAATACGGAATAGACAAGAGCTACTCCTTGCTCAACGAAATGGACTCAACACCGCATATTAAACGCCTAAGAATGTACCTGACTAGTAAGTATCGTAAAACCTATGGATTGCTATGTCTCCAAAAGAGAATCAAGCATGTGTACAGGGGCATAAACGCAGCAGTCATAGGATTGGAGAGGTTCGGTGAGCAAATGAAGACCCTTTGAAGTCATATTGCATGGTACCCATTACACGGGTCTTAACTCTCCAGGTTTAAGGTATTCTTCCTTCAGCTAAAACATGCATGTGGAACCCAAGTATGATCAACCATGTGAACGGGAGACGTGTTCAAATATGTCTCAGTTTTCCTCCCCTGGTACTCGGGTGCAACATTCCAGACTCTTTACTAACACTCTCCCCACTTGGAGAGTCAGCGCCTTTAACCTCCTGTTTGGCCCAGTTTGCAATTTCTGCGAAAGATGAACAGGAATAGCGAGAACCAATGAGAGACTAGCTGGAGGTGTCTGGACGGGCAAATTTAACTCTCATTTCCCACCAGGAAGAGGAAATAACCAAAGGCTCAGCGTGCCGTGCCGGAACCAGATTAGGGCCTGAAGCCATCCTGCGGTGTTGCGGCCAGGTCACAAGAAAGCGAGTTGAAGAAAGGAGCTCAGGGGCACTGTAATTCACAAACCTGCAGAGTTATAAATGACAGCTATCGTCCAAAAATAGACTGAAGTAAGGCTGCCAAGAGGACTTGAAAGCGGGGCAGAATTGCAGGAAACGGATTTCAGGAGGTAGACTGGAATTGCATTGAAAGCATAGGAAAAGAGGCAGAACGTCCACAATGATGCACTTGGCCAAAAAGGGCGTATGCGTTTTTTCCTGAATATATTCAGGAAAAAACGCATACGCCCTTTTTGGCCAACCAAGCAAGCTTGCAAAGGAAATCTGCACTACAATGAAGTCTCACTTCCCCCCGGTCAAAAGAGCCATCTGAAAAAAGTGTAAAATCCAGAAAGGCAGGACAGGCCATGGAGAACTGGGAGCCTTGTTATGCTGATGGGCGGGATGTAAATTGCCAACAACCACTCGGGAGAAGTGTATGGTGTTTCCTGAAACATCTAAAAAACAAAGCAACAGAACCTAGGGCACTTCCACTTATGGTCCTATAGCTTAGGGAAATTAAAATCAAAAAGACACAGCCACCCCAAAGTTTGGAACGGCTCTGTTTACAAGAACCTCGTTTACAGTACAAGTTCAACATCGCAGAAAGTGAAAAATGGATAAAGAAGTTGTGGTATTTACTTACAAAGCAATATCACTCAGCAATGAAATCTGTGTCATCAGGCCCTTAGCATCACAATGAGTGGATTCAGGTATGATGATTCTAACTGAAATAAGTCACACAGAAAAAGAAACATCATAAGATATCAGTAATACACGGAATGTAAACTTGGCTACACAGGAACTGAATTACAGAACAGAACAGGGTCTCAAATTTAGAAAACCAACTTATGCTTGCTTAAGGGTAAAGGTGAGTTGGGGTGCTGCATAAAACCAGAGATTGAAATGAGCACAGATAAAGTTCCTTAAGTCAAATACGGAATAGACAAGAGCTACTCCTTGCTCAACGAAATGGACTCAACACCGCATATTAAACGCCTAAGAATGTACCTGACTAGTAAGTATCTTAAAACCTATGGATTGCTATGTCTCCAAAAGAGAATCAAGCATGTGTACAGGGGCATAAACGCAGCAGTCATAGGATTGGAGAGGTTCGGTGAGCAAATGAAGACCCTTTGAAGTCATATTGCATGGTACCCATTACACGGGTCTTAACTCTCCAGGTTTAAGGTATTCTTCCTTCAGCTAAAACATGCATGTGGAACCCAAGTATGATCAACCATGTGAACGGGAGACGTGTTCAAATATGTCTCAGTTTTCCTCCCCTGGTACTCGGGTGCAACATTCCAGACGCTTTACTAACACTCTTCCGACTTGGAGTGTCAGTCCCTTTAACCTCCTGTTTGGCCCAGTTTGCAATTTCTGCGGAAGATGAACAGGAATAGCGAGAACCAATGAGAGACTAGCTGGAGGTGTCTGGACGGGCAAATTTAACTCTCATTTCCCACCAGGAAGAGGAATTAACCAAAGGCTCAGCGTGCCGTGCCGGAACCAGATTAGGGCCTGAAGAAATCCTGCGGTGTTGCGGCCAGGTCACAAGAAAGCGAGTTGAAGAAAGGAGCTCAGGGGCACTGTAATTCACAAACCTGCAGAGTTATAAATGACAGCTATCGTCCAAAAATAGACTGAAGTAAGGCTGCCAAGAGGACTTGAAAGCGGGGCAGAATTGCAGGAAACCAATTTCAGGAGGTAGACTGGAATTGCATTGAAAGCATAGGAAAAGAGGCAGAACGTCCACAATGATGCACTTGGCCAAAAAGGGCGTATGCGTTTTTTCCTGAATATATTCAGGAAAAAACGCATACGCCCTTTTTGGCCAACCAAGCAAGCTTGCAAAGGAAATCTGCACTACAATGAAGTCTCACTTCCCCCCGGTCAAAAGGGCCATCTGAAAAAAGTGTAAAATCCAGAAAGGCAGGACAGGCCATGGAGAACTGGGAGCCTTGTTATGCTGATGGGCGGGATGTAAATTGCCAACAGACACTCGGGAGAAGTGTATGGTGTTTCCTGAAACATCTAAAAAACAAAGCAACAGAGCCTAGGGCACTTCCACTTATGGTCCTATACTTTAGGGAAATTAAAATCAAAAAGACACAGCCACCCCAAACTTTCGAACGGCTCTGTTTACAAGAACCTCGTTTACAGTACAAGTTCAACATCGCAGAAAGTGAAAAATGGATAAAGAAGTTGTGGTATTTACTTACAAAGCAATATCACTCAGCAATGAAATCTGTGTCATCAGGCCCGTAGCAGCACAATGAGTGGATTCAGGTATGATGATTCTAACTGAAATAAGTCACACAGAAAAGAAACATCATAAGATATCAGTAATACATGGAATGTAAACTTGGCTACACAGGAACTGAATTACAGAACAGAACAGGGTCTCAAATTTAGAAAAACAACTTATGCTTGCTTAAGGGTAAAGGTGAGTTGGGGTGCTGCATAAAACCAGAGATTGAAATGAGCACAGATAAAGTTCCTTAAGTCAAATATGGAATAGACAAGAGCTACTCCTTGCTCAACGAAATGGACTCAACACCGCATATTAAACGCCTAAGAATGTACCTGACTAGTAAGTATCTTAAAACCTATGGATTGCTATGTCTCCAAAAGAGAATCAAGCATGTGTACAGGGGCATAAACGCAGCAGTGATAGGATTGGAGAGGTTCGGTGAGCAAATGAAGACCCTTTGAAGTCATATTGCATGGTACGCATTACACGGGTCTCAACTCTCCAGGTTTAAGGTATTCTTCCTTCAGCTAAAACATGCAGGGGAACCTAGAGTATGATCAACCATGTGAACGGGAGACGTGTTCAAATATGTCTCAGTTTTCCTCCCCTGGTACTCGGGTGCAACATTCCAGACGCATTACTAACACTCTTCCGACTTGGAGAGTCAGTCCCTTTAACCTCCTGTTTGGCCCAGTTTGCAATTTATGCGGAAGATGAACAGGAATAGCGAGAACCAATGAGAGACTAGCTGGAGGTGTCTGGACGGGCAAATTTAACTCTCATTTCCCACCACGAAGAGGAATTAACCAAAGGCTCAGCGTGCCGTGCCAGAACCAGATTAGGGCCTGAAGCCATCCTGCGGTGTTGCGGCCAGGTCACAAGAAAGCGAGTTGAAGAAAGGAGCTCAGGGGCACTGTAATTCACAAACCTGCAGAGTTATAAATGACAGCTATCGTCCAAAAATAGACTGAAGTAAGGCTGCCAAGAGGACTTGAAAGCGGGGCAGAATTGCAGGAAACCGATTTCAGGAGGTAGACTGGAATTGCATTGAAAGCATAGGAAAAGAGGCAGAACGTCCACAATGATGCACTTGGCCAAAAAGGGCGTATGCGTTTTTTCCTGAATATATTCAGGAAAAAACGCATACGCCCTTTTTGGCCAACCAAGCAAGCTTGCAAAGGAAATCTGCACTACAATGAAGTCTCACTTCCCCCCGGTCAAAAGGGCCATCTGAAAAAAGTGTAAAATCCAGAAAGGCAGGACAGGCCATGGAGAACTGGGAGCCTTGTTATGCTGATGGGCGGGATGTAAATTGCCAACAGACACTCGGGAGAAGTGTATGGTGTTTCCTGAAACATCTAAAAAACAAAGCAACAGAGCCTAGGGCACTTCCACTTATGGTCCTATACTTTAGGGAAATTAAAATCAAAAAGACACAGCCACCCCAAACTTTCGAACGGCTCTGTTTACAAGAACCTCGTTTACAGTACAAGTTCAACATCGCAGAAAGTGAAAAATGGATAAAGAAGTTGTGGTATTTACTTACAAAGCAATATCACTCAGCAATGAAATCTGTGTCATCAGGCCCGTAGCAGCACAATGAGTGGATTCAGGTATGATGATTCTAACTGAAATAAGTCACACAGAAAAGAAACATCATAAGATATCAGTAATACATGGAATGTAAACTTGGCTACACAGGAACTGAATTACAGAACAGAACAGGGTCTCAAATTTAGAAAAACAACTTATGCTTGCTTAAGGGTAAAGGTGAGTTGGGGTGCTGCATAAAACCAGAGATTGAAATGAGCACAGATAAAGTTCCTTAAGTCAAATATGGAATAGACAAGAGCTACTCCTTGCTCAACGAAATGGACTCAACACCGCATATTAAACGCCTAAGAATGTACCTGACTAGTAAGTATCTTAAAACCTATGGATTGCTATGTCTCCAAAAGAGAATCAAGCATGTGTACAGGGGCATAAACGCAGCAGTGATAGGATTGGAGAGGTTCGGTGAGCAAATGAAGACCCTTTGAAGTCATATTGCATGGTACGCATTACACGGGTCTCAACTCTCCAGGTTTAAGGTATTCTTCCTTCAGCTAAAACATGCAGGGGAACCTAGAGTATGATCAACCATGTGAACGGGAGACGTGTTCAAATATGTCTCAGTTTTCCTCCCCTGGTACTCGGGTGCAACATTCCAGACGCATTACTAACACTCTTCCGACTTGGAGAGTCAGTCCCTTTAACCTCCTGTTTGGCCCAGTTTGCAATTTATGCGGAAGATGAACAGGAATAGCGAGAACCAATGAGAGACTAGCTGGAGGTGTCTGGACGGGCAAATTTAACTCTCATTTCCCACCACGAAGAGGAATTAACCAAAGGCTCAGCGTGCCGTGCCGGAACCAGATTAGGGCCTGAAGCCATCCTGCGGTGTTGCGGCCAGGTCACAAGAAAGCGAGTTGAAGAAAGGAGCTCAGGGGCACTGTAATTCACAAACCTGCAGAGTTATAAATGACAGCTATCGTCCAAAAATAGACTGAAGTAAGGCTGCCAAGAGGACTTGAAAGCGGGGCAGAATTGCAGGAAACCGATTTCAGGAGGTAGACTGGAATTGCATTGAAAGCATAGGAAAAGAGGCAGAACGTCCACAATGATGCACTTGGCCAAAAAGGGCGTATGCGTTTTTTCCTGAATATATTCAGGAAAAAACGCATACGCCCTTTTTGGCCAACCAAGCAAGCTTGCAAAGGAAATCTGCACTACAATGAAGTCTCACTTCCCCCCGGTCAAAAGGGCCATCTGAAAAAAGTGTAAAATCCAGAAAGGCAGGACAGGCCATGGAGAACTGGGAGCCTTGTTATGCTGATGGGCGGGATGTAAATTGCCAACAACCACTCGGGAGAAGTGTATGGTGTTTCCTGAAACATCTAAAAAACAAAGCAACAGAACCTAGGGCACTTCCACTTATGGTCCTATAGCTTAGGGAAATTAAAATCAAAAAGACACAGCCACCCCAAAGTTTGGAACGGCTCTGTTTACAAGAACCTCGTTTACAGTACAAGTTCAACATCGCAGAAAGTGAAAAATGGATAAAGAAGTTGTGGTATTTACTTACAAAGCAATATCACTCAGCAATGAAATCTGTGTCATCAGGCCCTTAGCATCACAATGAGTGGATTCAGGTATGATGATTCTAACTGAAATAAGTCACACAGAAAAAGAAACATCATAAGATATCAGTAATACACGGAATGTAAACTTGGCTACACAGGAACTGAATTACAGAACAGAACAGGGTCTCAAATTTAGAAAACCAACTTATGCTTGCTTAAGGGTAAAGGTGAGTTGGGGTGCTGCATAAAACCAGAGATTGAAATGAGCACAGATAAAGTTCCTTAAGTCAAATACGGAATAGACAAGAGCTACTCCTTGCTCAACGAAATGGACTCAACACCGCATATTAAACGCCTAAGAATCTACCTGACTAGTAAGTATCGTAAAACCTATGGATTGCTATGTCTCCAAAAGAGAATCAAGCATGTGTACAGGGGCATAAACGCAGCAGTCATAGGATTGGAGAGGTTCGGTGAGCAAATGAAGACCCTTTGAAGTCATATTGCATGGTACCCATTACACGGGTCTTAACTCTCCAGGTTTAAGGTATTCTTCCTTCAGCTAAAACATGCATGTGGAACCCAAGTATGATCAACCATGTGAACGGGAGACGTGTTCAAATATGTCTCAGTTTTCCTCCCCTGGTACTCGGGTGCAACATTCCAGACTCTTTACTAACACTCTCCCCACTTGGAGAGTCAGCGCCTTTAACCTCCTGTTTGGCCCAGTTTGCAATTTCTGCGGAAGATGAACAGGAATAGCGAGAACCAATGAGAGACTAGCTGGAGGTGTCTGGACGGGCAAATTTAACTCTCATTTCCCACCAGGAAGAGGAAATAACCAAAGGCTCAGCGTGCCGTGCCGGAACCAGATTAGGGCCTGAAGCCATCCTGCGGTGTTGCGGCCAGGTCACAAGAAAGCGAGTTGAAGAAAGGAGCTCAGGGGCACTGTAATTCACAAACCTGCAGAGTTATAAATGACAGCTATCGTCCAAAAATAGACTGAAGTAAGGCTGCCAAGAGGACTTGAAAGCGGGGCAGAATTGCAGGAAACCGATTTCAGGAGGTAGACTGGAATTGCATTGAAAGCATAGGAAAAGAGGCAGAACGTCCACAATGATGCACTTGGCCAAAAAGGGCGTATGCGTTTTTTCCTGAATATATTCAGGAAAAAACGCATACGCCCTTTTTGGCCAACCAAGCAAGCTTGCAAAGGAAATCTGCACTACAATGAAGTCTCACTTCCCCCCGGTCAAAAGAGCCATCTGAAAAAAGTGTAAAATCCAGAAAGGCAGGACAGGCCATGGAGAACTGGGAGCCTTGTTATGCTGATGGGCGGGATGTAAATTGCCAACAACCACTCGGGAGAAGTGTATGGTGTTTCCTGAAACATCTAAAAAACAAAGCAACAGAACCTAGGGCACTTCCACTTATGGTCCTATAGCTTAGGGAAATTAAAATCAAAAAGACACAGCCACCCCAAAGTTTGGAACGGCTCTGTTTACAAGAACCTCGTTTACAGTACAAGTTCAACATCGCAGAAAGTGAAAAATGGATAAAGAAGTTGTGGTATTTACTTACAAAGCAATATCACTCAGCAATGAAATCTGTGTCATCAGGCCCTTAGCAGCACAATGAGTGGATTCAGGTATGATGATTCTAACTGAAATAAGTCACACAGAAAAAGAAACATCATAAGATATCAGTAATACATGGAATGTAAACTTGGCTACACAGGAACTGAATTACAGAACAGAACAGGGTCTCAAATTTAGAAAACCAACTTATTCTTGCTTAAGGGTAAAGGTGAGTTGGGGTGCTGCATAAAACCAGAGATTGAAATGAGCACAGATAAAGTTCCTTAAGCCAAATATGGAATAGACAAGAGCTACTCCTTGCTCAACGAAATGGACTCAACACCGCATATTAAACGCCTAAGAATGTACCTGACTAGTAAGTATCTTAAAACCTATGGATTGCTATGTCTCCAAAAGAGAATCAAGCATGTGTACAGGGGCATAAACGCAGCAGTGATAGGATTGGAGAGGTTCGGTGAGCAAATGAAGACCCTTTGAAGTCATATTGCATGGTACCCATTACACGGGTCTTAACTCTCCAGGTTTAAGGTATTCTTCCTTCAGCTAAAACATGCATGTGGAACCCAAGTATGATCAACCATGTGAACGGGAGAGGTGTTCAAATATGTCTCAGTTTTCCTCCCCTAGTACTCGGGTGCAACATTCCAGACGCTTTACTAACACTCTCCCCACTTGGAGAGTCAGTCCCTTTAACCTCCTGTTTGGCCCAGTTTGCAATTTCTGCGGAAGATGAACAGGAATAGCGAGAACCAATGAGAGGCTAGCTGGAGGTGTCTGGATGGGCAAATTTAACTCTCATTTCCCACCAGGAAGAGGAAATAACCAAAGGCTCAGCGTGCCGTGCCGGAACCAGATTAGGGCCTGAAGCCATCCTGCGTTGTTGCCGCCAGGTCACAAGAAAGCGAGTTGAAGAAAGGAGCTCAGGGGCACTGTAATTCACAAACCTGCAGAGTTATAAATGACAGCTATCGTCCAAAAATAGACTGAAGTAAGGCTGCCAAGAGGACTTGAAAGCGGGGCAGAATTGCAGGAAACCGATTTCAGGAGGTAGACTGGAATTGCATTGAAAGCATAGGAAAAGAGGCAGAACGTCCACAATGATGCACTTGGCCAAAAAGGGCGTATGCGTTTTTTCCTGAATATATTCAGGAAAAAACGCATACGCCCTTTTTGGCCAACCAAGCAAGCTTGCAAAGGAAATCTGCACTACAATGAAGTCTCACTTCCCCCCGGTCAAAAGAGCCATCTGAAAAAAGTGTAAAATCCAGAAAGGCAGGACAGGCCATGGAGAACTGGGAGCCTTGTTATGCTGATGGGCGGGATGTAAATTGCCAACAACCACTCGGGAGAAGTGTATGGTGTTTCCTGAAACATCTAAAAAACAAAGCAACAGAACCTAGGGCACTTCCACTTATGGTCCTATAGCTTAGGGAAATTAAAATCAAAAAGACACAGCCACCCCAAAGTTTGGAACGGCTCTGTTTACAAGAACCTCGTTTACAGTACAAGTTCAACATCGCAGAAAGTGAAAAATGGATAAAGAAGTTGTGGTATTTACTTACAAAGCAATATCACTCAGCAATGAAATCTGTGTCATCAGGCCCTTAGCATCACAATGAGTGGATTCAGGTATGATGATTCTAACTGAAATAAGTCACACAGAAAAAGAAACATCATAAGATATCAGTAATACACGGAATGTAAACTTGGCTACACAGGAACTGAATTACAGAACAGAACAGGGTCTCAAATTTAGAAAACCAACTTATGCTTGCTTAAGGGTAAAGGTGAGTTGGGGTGCTGCATAAAACCAGAGATTGAAATGAGCACAGATAAAGTTCCTTAAGTCAAATACGGAATAGACAAGAGCTACTCCTTGCTCAACGAAATGGACTCAACACCGCATATTAAACGCCTAAGAATCTACCTGACTAGTAAGTATCGTAAAACCTATGGATTGCTATGTCTCCAAAAGAGAATCAAGCATGTGTACAGGGGCATAAACGCAGCAGTCATAGGATTGGAGAGGTTCGGTGAGCAAATGAAGACCCTTTGAAGTCATATTGCATGGTACCCATTACACGGGTCTTAACTCTCCAGGTTTAAGGTATTCTTCCTTCAGCTAAAACATGCATGTGGAACCCAAGTATGATCAACCATGTGAACGGGAGACGTGTTCAAATATGTCTCAGTTTTCCTCCCCTGGTACTCGGGTGCAACATTCCAGACGCTTTACTAACACTCTTCCGACTTGGAGTGTCAGTCCCTTTAACCTCCTGTTTGGCCCAGTTTGCAATTTCTGCGGAAGATGAACAGGAATAGCGAGAACCAATGAGAGACTAGCTGGAGGTGTCTGGACGGGCAAATTTAACTCTCATTTCCCACCAGGAAGAGGAATTAACCAAAGGCTCAGCGTGCCGTGCCGGAACCAGATTAGGGCCTGAAGAAATCCTGCGGTGTTGCGGCCAGGTCACAAGAAAGCGAGTTGAAGAAAGGAGCTCAGGGGCACTGTAATTCACAAACCTGCAGAGTTATAAATGACAGCTATCGTCCAAAAATAGACTGAAGTAAGGCTGCCAAGAGGACTTGAAAGCGGGGCAGAATTGCAGGAAACCGATTTCAGGAGGTAGACTGGAATTGCATTGAAAGCATAGGAAAAGAGGCAGAACGTCCACAATGATGCACTTGGCCAAAAAGGGCGTATGCGTTTTTTCCTGAATATATTCAGGAAAAAACGCATACGCCCTTTTTGGCCAACCAAGCAAGCTTGCAAAGGAAATCTGCACTACAATGAAGTCTCACTTCCCCCCGGTCAAAAGGGCCATCTGAAAAAAGTGTAAAATCCAGAAAGGCAGGACAGGCCATGGAGAACTGGGAGCCTTGTTATGCTGATGGGCGGGATGTAAATTGCCAACAGACACTCGGGAGAAGTGTATGGTGTTTCCTGAAACATCTAAAAAACAAAGCAACAGAGCCTAGGGCACTTCCACTTATGGTCCTATACTTTAGGGAAATTAAAATCAAAAAGACACAGCCACCCCAAACTTTCGAACGGCTCTGTTTACAAGAACCTCGTTTACAGTACAAGTTCAACATCGCAGAAAGTGAAAAATGGATAAAGAAGTTGTGGTATTTACTTACAAAGCAATATCACTCAGCAATGAAATCTGTGTCATCAGGCCCGTAGCAGCACAATGAGTGGATTCAGGTATGATGATTCTAACTGAAATAAGTCACACAGAAAAGAAACATCATAAGATATCAGTAATACATGGAATGTAAACTTGGCTACACAGGAACTGAATTACAGAACAGAACAGGGTCTCAAATTTAGAAAAACAACTTATGCTTGCTTAAGGGTAAAGGTGAGTTGGGGTGCTGCATAAAACCAGAGATTGAAATGAGCACAGATAAAGTTCCTTAAGTCAAATATGGAATAGACAAGAGCTACTCCTTGCTCAACGAAATGGACTCAACACCGCATATTAAACGCCTAAGAATGTACCTGACTAGTAAGTATCTTAAAACCTATGGATTGCTATGTCTCCAAAAGAGAATCAAGCATGTGTACAGGGGCATAAACGCAGCAGTGATAGGATTGGAGAGGTTCGGTGAGCAAATGAAGACCCTTTGAAGTCATATTGCATGGTACGCATTACACGGGTCTCAACTCTCCAGGTTTAAGGTATTCTTCCTTCAGCTAAAACATGCAGGGGAACCTAGAGTATGATCAACCATGTGAACGGGAGACGTGTTCAAATATGTCTCAGTTTTCCTCCCCTGGTACTCGGGTGCAACATTCCAGACGCATTACTAACACTCTTCCGACTTGGAGAGTCAGTCCCTTTAACCTCCTGTTTGGCCCAGTTTGCAATTTATGCGGAAGATGAACAGGAATAGCGAGAACCAATGAGAGACTAGCTGGAGGTGTCTGGACGGGCAAATTTAACTCTCATTTCCCACCACGAAGAGGAATTAACCAAAGGCTCAGCGTGCCGTGCCGGAACCAGATTAGGGCCTGAAGCCATCCTGCGGTGTTGCGGCCAGGTCACAAGAAAGCGAGTTGAAGAAAGGAGCTCAGGGGCACTGTAATTCACAAACCTGCAGAGTTATAAATGACAGCTATCGTCCAAAAATAGACTGAAGTAAGGCTGCCAAGAGGACTTGAAAGCGGGGCAGAATTGCAGGAAACCGATTTCAGGAGGTAGACTGGAATTGCATTGAAAGCATAGGAAAAGAGGCAGAACGTCCACAATGATGCACTTGGCCAAAAAGGGCGTATGCGTTTTTTCCTGAATATATTCAGGAAAAAACGCATACGCCCTTTTTGGCCAACCAAGCAAGCTTGCAAAGGAAATCTGCACTACAATGAAGTCTCACTTCCCCCCGGTCAAAAGGGCCATCTGAAAAAAGTGTAAAATCCAGAAAGGCAGGACAGGCCATGGAGAACTGGGAGCCTTGTTATGCTGATGGGCGGGATGTAAATTGCCAACAGACACTCGGGAGAAGTGTATGGTGTTTCCTGAAACATCTAAAAAACAAAGCAACAGAGCCTAGGGCACTTCCACTTATGGTCCTATACTTTAGGGAAATTAAAATCAAAAAGACACAGCCACCCCAAACTTTCGAACGGCTCTGTTTACAAGAACCTCGTTTACAGTACAAGTTCAACATCGCAGAAAGTGAAAAATGGATAAAGAAGTTGTGGTATTTACTTACAAAGCAATATCACTCAGCAATGAAATCTGTGTCATCAGGCCCGTAGCAGCACAATGAGTGGATTCAGGTATGATGATTCTAACTGAAATAAGTCACACAGAAAAGAAACATCATAAGATATCAGTAATACATGGAATGTAAACTTGGCTACACAGGAACTGAATTACAGAACAGAACAGGGTCTCAAATTTAGAAAAACAACTTATGCTTGCTTAAGGGTAAAGGTGAGTTGGGGTGCTGCATAAAACCAGAGATTGAAATGAGCACAGATAAAGTTCCTTAAGTCAAATATGGAATAGACAAGAGCTACTCCTTGCTCAACGAAATGGACTCAACACCGCATATTAAACGCCTAAGAATGTACCTGACTAGTAAGTATCTTAAAACCTATGGATTGCTATGTCTCCAAAAGAGAATCAAGCATGTGTACAGGGGCATAAACGCAGCAGTGATAGGATTGGAGAGGTTCGGTGAGCAAATGAAGACCCTTTGAAGTCATATTGCATGGTACGCATTACACGGGTCTCAACTCTCCAGGTTTAAGGTATTCTTCCTTCAGCTAAAACATGCAGGGGAACCTAGAGTATGATCAACCATGTGAACGGGAGACGTGTTCAAATATGTCTCAGTTTTCCTCCCCTGGTACTCGGGTGCAACATTCCAGACGCATTACTAACACTCTTCCGACTTGGAGAGTCAGTCCCTTTAACCTCCTGTTTGGCCCAGTTTGCAATTTTTGCGGAAGATGAACAGGAATAGCGAGAACCAATGAGAGACTAGCTGGAGGTGTCTGGACGGGCAAATTTAACTCTCATTTCCCACCACGAAGAGGAATTAACCAAAGGCTCAGCGTGCCGTGCCGGAACCAGATTAGGGCCTGAAGCCATCCTGCGGTGTTGCGGCCAGGTCACAAGAAAGCGAGTTGAAGAAAGGAGCTCAGGGGCACTGTAATTCACAAACCTGCAGAGTTATAAATGACAGCTATCGTCCAAAAATAGACTGAAGTAAGGCTGCCAAGAGGACTTGAAAGCGGGGCAGAATTGCAGGAAACCGATTTCAGGAGGTAGACTGGAATTGCATTGAAAGCATAGGAAAAGAGGCAGAACGTCCACAATGATGCACTTGGCCAAAAAGGGCGTATACGTTTTTTCCTGAATATATTCAGGAAAAAACGCATACGCCCTTTCTGGCCAACCAAGCAAGCTTGCAAAGGAAATCTGCACTACAATGAAGTCTCACTTCCCGCCGGTCAAAAGGGCCATCTGAAAAAAGTGTAAAATCCAGAAAGACAAGACAGGCCATGGAGAACTGGGAGCCTTGTTATGCTGATGGGCGGGATGTAAATTGCCAACAACCACTCGGGAAAAGTGTATGCTGTTTCCTGAAACATGTAAAAAACAAAGCAACAGAACCTAGGGCACTTCCACTTATGGTCCTATAGCTTAGGGAAATTAAAATCAAAAAGACAGAGCCACCCTAAAGTTTGGAACGGATCTGTTTACAAGAACCTCGTTTACAGTACAAGTTCAACATCGCAGAAAGTGAAAAATGGATAAAGAAGTTGTGGTATTTACTTACAAAGCAATATCACTCAGCAATGAAATCTGTGTCATCAGGCCCTTAGCAGCACAATGAGTGGATTCATGTATGATGATTCTAACTGAAATAAGTCACACAGAAAAAGAAACATCATAAGATATCACTAATACACGGAATGTAAACTTCGCTACACAGGAACTGAATTACAGAACAGAACAGGGTCTCAAATTTAGAAAACCAACTTATGCTTGCTTAAGGGGAAAGGTGAGTTGGGGTGCTGCATAAAACCAGAGATTGAAATGAGCACAGATAAAGTTCCTTAAGCCAAATATGGAATAGACAAGAGCTACTCCTTGCTCAACGAAATGGACTCAACACCCCATATTAAACGCCTAAGAATGTACCTGACTAGTAAGTATCTTAAAACCTATGGATTGCTATGTCTCCAAAAGAGAATCAAGCGTGTGTACAGGGGCATAAACGCAGCAGTGATAGGATTGGAGAGGTTCGGTGAGCAAATGAAGACCCTTTGAAGTCATATTGCATGGTACCCATTCCACGGGTCTCAACTCTCCAGGTTTAAGGTATTCTTCCTTCAGCTAAAACATGCATGTGGAACCCAAGTATGATCAACCATGTGAACGGGAGACGTGTTCAAATATGTCTCAGTTTTCCTCCCCTGGTACTCGGGTGCAACATTCCAGACGCTTTACTAACACTCTCCCCACTTGGAGAGTCAGCGCCTTTAACCTCCTGTTTGGCCCAGTTTGCAATTTCTGCGGAAGATGAACAGGAATAGCGAGAACCAATGAGAGACTAGCTGGAGGTGTCTGGACGGGCAAATTTAACTCTCATTTCCCACCAGGAAGAGGAATTAACCAAAGGTTCAGCGTGCCGTGCCGGAACCAGATTAGGGCCTGAAGCCATCCTGCGGTGCTGCGGCCAGGTCACAAGAAATCGAGTTGAAGAAAGGAGCTCAGGGGCACTGTAATTCACAAACCTGCAGAGTTATAAATGACAGCTATCGTCCAAAAATAGACTGAAGTAAGGCTGCCAAGAGGACTTGAAAGCGGGGCAGAATTGCAGGAAACCGATTTCAGAAGGTAGACTGGAATTGCATTGAAAGCATAGGAAAAGAGGCAGAACGTCCACAATGATGCACTTGGCCAAAAAGGGCGTATGCGTTTTGTCCTGAATATATTCAGGAAAAAACGCATACGCCCTTTTTGGCCAACCAAGCAAGCTTGCAAAGGAAATCTGCACTACAATGAAGTCTCACTTCCCCCCGGTCAAATGGGCCATCTGAAAAAAGTGTAAAATCCAGAAAGGCAGGACAGGCCATGGAGAACTGGGAGCCTTGTTATGCTGATGGGCGGGATGTAAATTGCCAACAGACACTCGGGAGAAGTGTATGGTGTTTCCTGAAACATCTAAAAAACAAAGCAACAGAGCCTAGGGCACTGCCACTTATGGTCCTATAGCTTAGGGAAATTAAAATCAAAAAGACACAGCCACCCCAAACTTTCGAACGGCTCTGTTTACAAGAACCTCGTTTACAGTAAAAGTTCAACATCGCAGAAAGTGAAAAATGGATAAAGAAGTTGTGGTATTTACTTACAAAGCAATATCACTCAGCAATGAAATCTGTGTCATCAGGCCCGTAGCAGCACAATGAGTGTATTCAGGTATGATGATTCTAACTGAAATAAGTCACACAGAAAAGAAACATCATATGATATCAGTAATACACGGAATGTAAACTTGGCTACACAGGAACTGAATTACAGAACAGAACAGGGTCTCAAATTTAGAAAACCAACTTATGCTTGCTTAAGGGTAAAGGTGAGTTGGGGTGCTGCATAAAACCAGAGATTGAAATGAGCACAGATAAAGTTCCTTAAGTCAAATATGGAATAGACAAGAGCTACTCCTTGCTCAACGAAATGGACTCAACACCGCATATTAAACGCCTAAGAATGTACCTGACTAGTAAGTATTGGAAAACCTATGGATTGCTATGTCTCCAAAAGAGAATCAAGCATGTGTACAGGGGCATAAACGCAGCAGTGATAGGATTGGAGAGGTTCTGTGAGCAAATGAAGACCCTTTGAAGTCATATTGCATGGTACGCATTACACGGGTCTCAACTCTCCAGGTTTAAGGTATTCTTCCTTCAGCTAAAACATGCATGTGGAACCTAGAGTATGATCAACCATGTGATCGGGAGACGTGTTCAAATATGTCTCAGTTTTCCTCCCCTGGTACTCGGGTGCAACATTCCAGACGCTTTACTAACACTCTCCCGACTTGGAGAGTCAGTCCCTTTAACCTCCTGTTTGGCCCAGTTTGCAATTTCTGCGGAAGATGAACAGGAATAGCGAGAACCAATAAGAGACTAGCTGGAGGTGTCAGGACGGGCAAATTTAACTCTCATTTCCCACCAGGAAGAGGAATTAACCAAAGGCTCAGCGTGCCGTGCCATAACCAGATTAGGGCCTGAAGCCATCCTGCGGTGTTGCGGCCAGGTCACAAGAAAGCGAGTTGAAGAAAGGAGCTCAGGGGCACTGTAATTCACAAACCTGCAGACTTATAAATGATAGCTATCGTCCAAAAATAGACTGAAGTAAGGCTGCCAAGAGGACTTGAAAGCGGGGCAGAATTGCAGGAAACCGATTTCAGGAGGTAGACTGGAATTGCTTTGAAAGCATAGGAAAAGAGGCAGAACGTCCACAATGATGCACTTGGCCAAAAAGGGCGTATGCGTTTTTTCCTGAATATATTCAGGAAAAAACGCATACGCCCTTTTTGGCCAACCAAGCAAGCTTGCAAAGGAAATCTGCACTACAATGAAGTCTCACTTCCCCCCGGTCAAAAGGGCCATCTGAAAAAAGTGTAAAATCCAGAAAGGCAGGACAGGCCATGGAGAACTGGGAGCCTTGTTATGCTGATGGGCGGGATGTAAATTGCCAACAGACACGCGGGAGAAGTGTATGGTGTTTCCTGAAACATCTAAAAAACAAAGCAACAGAACCTAGGGCACTTCCACTTATGGTCCTATAGCTTAGGGAAATTAAAATCAAAAAGACACAGCCACCCCAAAGTTTGGAACGGCTCTGTTTACAAGAACCTCGTTTACAGTACAAGTTCAACATCGCAGAAAGTGAAAAATGGATAAAGAAGTTGTGGTATTTACTTACAAAGCAATATCACTCAGCAATGAAATCTGTGTCATCAGGCCCTTAGCAGCACAATGAGTGGATTCAGGTATGATGATTCTAACTGAAGTAAGTCACACAGAAAAAGAAACATCATAAGATATCAGTAATACACGGAATGTAAACTTGGCTACACAGGAACTGAATTACAGAACAGAACAGGGATTCAAATTTAGAAAACCAACTTATGCTTGCTTAAGGGTAAAGGTGAGTTGGGGTGCTGCATAAAACCAGAGATTGAAATGAGCACAGATAAAGTTCCTTAAGCCAAATATGGAATAGACAAGAGCTACTCCTTGCTCAACGAAATGGACTCAACACCGCATATTAAACGCCTAAGAATGTACCTGACTAGTAAGTATCTTAAAACCTATGGATTGCTATGTCTCCGAAAGAGAATCAAGCATGTGTACAGGGGAGTAAACGCAGCAGTGATAGGATTGGAGAGGTTTGGTGAGCAAATGAAGACCCTTTGAAGTCATATTGCATGGTACCCATTCCACGGGTTTCAACCACCCAGGTTTAAGGTATTCTTCCTTCAGCTAAAACATGCATGTGGAACCTAGAGTATGATCAACCATGTGATCGGGAGACGTGTTCAAATATGTCTCAGTTTTCGTACCCTGGTACTCGGGTGCAACATTCCAGACGCTTTACTAACACTCTCCCGACTTGGAGAGTCAGTCCCTTTAACCTCCTGTTTGGCCCAGTTTGCAATTTCTGCGGAAGATGAACAGGAATAGCGAGAACCAATGAGAGGCTAGCTGGAGGTGTCTGGACGGGTAAATTTAAGTCTCATTTCCCACCTGGAAGAGGAATTAACCAAAGGCTCAGCGTGCCGTGCCAGAACCAGATTAGGGCCTGAAGCCATCCTGCGGTGTTGCGGCCAGCTCAAAAGAAAGCGAGTCGAAGAAAGGAGCTCAGGGGCACTGTAATTCACAAACCTGCAGAGTTATAAATGACAGCTATCGTCCAAAAATAGACTGAAGTAAGGCTGCCAAGAGGACTTGAAAGCAGGGCAGAATTGCAGGAAACCGATTTCAGGAGGTAGACTGGAATTGCATTGAAAGCATAGGAAAAGAGGCAGAACGTCCACAATGATGCACTTGGCCAAAAAGGGCGTATGCGTTTTGTCCTGAATATATTCAGGAAAAAACGCATACGCCCTTTTTGGCCAACCAAGCAAGCTTGCAAAGGAAATCTGCACTACAATGAAGTCTCACTTCCCCCCGGTCAAAAGGGCCATCTGAAAAAAGTGTAAAATCCAGAAAGGCAGGACAGGCCATGGAGAACTGGGAGCCTTGTTATGCTGATGGGCGGGATGTAAATTGCCAACAACCACTCGGGAGAAGTGTATGGTGTTTCCTGAAACATCTAAAAAACAAAGCAACAGAGCCTAGGGCACTTCCACTTATGGTCCTATAGCTTAGGGAAATTAAATTCAAAAAACCACAGCCACCCCAAAGTTTGGAACGGCTCTGTTTACAAGAACCTCGTTTACAGTACAAGTTCAACATCGCAGAAAGTGAAAAATGGATAAAGAACTTGTGGTACTTACGTACAATGCAGTATCACTCAGCAATGAAATCTATGTCATCAGGCCCGTAGCAGCGTAATGAGTGGATTCAGGTACGATGATTCTAACTGAAATAAGTCACACAGAAAAAGAAACATCATAAGATATCACTAATACACGGAATGTAAACTTGGTTACACAGGAACTGCATTCCAAAACAGAACAGGGTCTCAAATTTAGAAAACCAACTTATGCTTGCTTAAGGGGAAAGGTGAGTTGGGGTGCTACATAAAACCAGAGATTGAAATGAGCACAGATAAAGTTCCTTAAGCCAAATATGGAATAGACAAGAGCTAGTCCTTGCTCAACGAAATGGACTCAACACCCCATATTAAACGCCTAAGAATGTACCTGACTAGTAAGTATCTTAAAACCTATGGATTGCTATGTCTCCGAAAGAGAATCAAGCATGTGTACAGGGGCATAAACGCAGCAGTGATAGGATTGGAGAGGTTTGGTGAGCAAATGAAGACCCTTTGAAGTCATATTGCATGGTACCCATTCCACGGGTCTCAACTCTCCAGGTTTAAGGTATTCTTCCTTCAGCTAAAACATGCATGTGGAACCCAGAGTATGATCAACCATGTGAACGGGAGACGTGTTCAAATATGTCTCAGTTTTCCTCCCCTGGTACTCGGGTGCAACATTCCAGACGCTTTACTAACACTCTCCCCACTTGGAGAGTCAGTCCCTTTAACCTCCTGTTTGGCCCAGTTTGCAATTTCTGCGGAAGATGAACAGGAATAGCGAGAACAAATGAGAGACTAGCTGGAGGTGTCTGGACGGGCAAATTTAACTCTCATTTCCCACCAGGAAGAGGAAATAACCAAAGGCTCAGCGTGCCGTGCCGGAACCAGATTAGGGCCTGAAGCCATCCTGCGGTGCTGCGGCCAGGTCACAAGAAAGCGAGTTGAAGAAAGGAGCTCAGGGGCACTGTAATTCACAAACCTGCAGAGTTATAAATGACAGCTATCGTCCAAAATTAGACTGAAGTAAGGCTGCCAAGAGGACTTGAAAGCGGGGCAGAATTGCAAGAAACCGATTTCAGGAGGTAGACTGGAATTGCATTGAAAGCATAGGAAAAGAAGCAGAACGTCCACAATGATGCACTTGGCCAAAAAGGGCGTATGCGTTTTTTCCTGAATATATTCAGGAAAAAACGCATACGCCCTTTTTGGCCAACCAAGCAAGCTTGCAAAGGAAATCTGCACTACAATGAAGTCTCACTTCCCCCCGGTCAAAAGGGCCATCTGAAAAAAGTGTAAAATCCAGAAAGACAGGACAGGCCATGGAGAACTGGGAGCCTTGTTATGCTGATGGGCGGGATGTAAATTGCCAACAGACACTTGGGAGAAGTGTATGGTGTTTCCTGAAACATCTAAAAAACAAAGCAACAGAGCCTAGGGCACTTCCACTTATGGTCCTATAGCTTAGGGAAATTAAAATCAAAAAGACACAGCCACCCCAAAGTTTGGAACGGCTCTGTTTACAAGAACCTCGTTTACAGTACAAGTTCAACATCGCAGAAAGTGAAAAATGGATAAAGAAGTTGTGGTATTCACTTACAAAGCAATATCACTCAGCAATGAAATCTATGTCATCAGGCCCTTAACAGCACAATGAGTGGATTCAGGTATGATGATTCTAACTGAAATAAGTCACAAAGAAAAAGAAACATCATAAGATATCAGTAATACACGGAATGGAAACTTGGCTACACAGGAACTGAATTACAGAACAGAACAGGGTCTCAAATTTAGAAAAACAACTTATGCTTGCTTAAGGGTAAAGGTGAGTTGGGGTGCTGCATAAAACCAGAGATTGAAATGAGCACAGATAAAGTTCCTTAAGTCAAATATGGAATAGACAAGAGCTACTCCTTGCTCAACGAAATGGACTCAACACCGCATATTAAATGCCTAAGAATGTACCTGACTAGTAAGTATCGTACAACCTATGGATTGCTATGTCTCCGAAAGAGAATCAAGCACGTGTACAGGGGCATAAATGCAGCAGTGATAGGATTGGAGAGGTTCGGTGAGCAAATGAAGACCCTTTGAAGTCATATTGCATGGTACCCATTACACGGGTCTCAACTACACAGGTTTAAGGTATTCTTCCTTCAGCTAAAACATGCATGTGGAACCCAAGTATGATCAACCATGTGAACGGGAGACGTGTTCAAATATGTCTCAGTTTTCCTCCCCTGGTACTTGGGTGCAACATTCCAGACGCTTTACTAACACTCTCCCCACTTGGAGAGTCAGCGCCTTTAACCTCCTGTTTGGCCCAGTTTGCAATTTCTGCGGAAGATGAACAGGAATAGCGAGAACCAATGAGAGGCTAGCTGAAGGTGTCTGGACGGGCAAATTTAACTCTCATTTCCCACCAGGAAGAGGAAATAACCAAAGGCTCAGCGTGCGGTGCCGGAACCAGATTAGGGCCTGAAGCCATCCTGCGGTGTTGCGGCCAGGTCACAAGAAAGCAAGTTGAAGAAAGGAGCTCAGGGGCACTGTAATTCACAAACCTGCAGAGTTATAAATGACAGCTATCGTCCAAAAATAGACTGAAGTAAGGCTGCCAAGAGGACTTGAAAGCGGGGCAGAATTGCAGGAAACCGATTTCAGGAGGTAGACTGGAATTGCATTGAAAGCATAGGAAAAGAGGCAGAACGTCCACACTGATGCACTTGACCAAAAAGGGTGTATGCGTTTTTTCCTGAATATATTCAGGAAAAAACGCATACGCCCTTTTTGGCCAACCAAGCAAGCTTGCAAAGGAAATCTGCACTACAATGAAGTCTCACTTCCCCCCGGTCCAAAGGGCCATCTGAAAAAAGTGTAAAATCCAGAAAGGCAGGACAGGCCATGGAGAACTGGGAGCCTTGTTATGCTGATGGGCGGGATGTAAATTGCCAACAACCACTCGGGAGAAGTGTATGGTGTTTCCTGAAACATCTAAAAAACAAAGCAACAGAACCTAGGGCACTTCCACTTATGGTCCTATAGCTTAGGGAAATTAAAATCAAAAAGACACAGCCACCCCAAAGTTTGGAACGGCTCTGTTTACAAGAACCTCGTTTACAGTACAAGTTCAACATCGCAGAAAGTGAAAAATGGATAAAGAAGTTGTGGTATTTACTTACAAAGCAATATCACTCAGCAATGAAATCTGTGTCATCAGGCCCTTAGCAGCACAATGAGTGGATTCAGGTATGATGATTCTAACTGAAATAAGTCACACAGAAAAAGAAACATCATAAGATATCAGTAATACACGGAATGGAAACTTGGCTACACAGGAACTGAATTACAGAACAGAACAGGGTCTCAAATTTAGAAAACCAACTTATTCTTGCTTAAGGGTAAAGGTGAGTTGGGGTGCTGCATAAAACCAGAGATTGAAATGAGCACAGATAAAGTTCCTTAAGCCAAATATGGAATAGACAAGAGCTACTCCTTGCTCAATGAAATGGACTCAACACCCCATATTAAACGCCTAAGAATGTACCTGACTAGTAAGTATCTTAAAACCTATGGATTGCTATGTCTCCGAAAGAGAATCAAGCATGTGTACAGGGGCATAAACGCAGCAGTGATAGGATTGGAGAGGTTCGGTGAGCAAATGAAGACCCTTTGAAGTCATATTGCATGGTACCCATTCCACGGGTTTCAACTACCCAGGTTTAAGGTATTCTTCCTTCAGCTAAAACATGCATGTGGAACCTAGAGTATGATCAACCATGTGATCGGGAGACGTGTTCAAATATGTCTCAGTTTTCCTCCCCTGGTACTCGGGTGCAACATTCCAGACGCTTTACTAACACTCTCCCCACTTGGAGAGTCAGTCCCTTTAACCTCCTGTTTGGCCCAGTTTGCAATTTCTGCGGAAGATGAACAGGAATAGCGAGAACCAATGAGAGGCTAGCTGGAGGTGTCTGGACGGGCAAATTTAACTCTCACTTCCCACCAGGAAGAGGAATTAACCAAAGGCTCAGCGTGCCGTGCCGGAACCAGATTAGGGCCTGAAGCCATCCTGCGGTGTTGCGGCCAGCTCAAAAGAAAGCGAGTTGAAGAAAGGAGCTCAGGGGCACTGTAATTCACAAACCTGCAGAGTTATAAATGACAGCTATCGTCCAAAAATAGACTGAAGTAAGGCTGCCAAGAGGACTTGAAAGCGGGGCAGAATTGCAGGAAACCAATTTCAGAAGGTAGACAGGAATTGCATTGAAAGCATAGGAAAAGTGGCAGAACGTCCACAATGATGCACTTGGCCAAAAAGGGCGTATGCGTTTTTTCCTGAATATATTCAGGAAAAAACGCATACACCCTTTTTGGCCAACCAAGCAAGCTTGCAAAGGACATCTGCACTACAATGAAGTCTCACTTCCCACCGGTCAAAAGGGCCATCTGAAAAAAGTGTAAAATCCAGAAAGGCAACAGGCCATTGAGAACTGGGAGCCTTGTTATGCTGATGGGCGGGATGTAAATTGCCAACAGACACTTGGGAGAAGTGTATGGTGTTTCCTGAAACATCTAAAAAACAAAGCAACAGAGCCGAGGGCACTTCCACTTATGGTCCTATAGCTTAGGGAAATTAAAATCAAAAAGACACAGCCACACCAAAGTTTGGAACAGCTCTGTCTACAAGATCCTCGTTTACAGTACAAGTTCAACATCGCAGAAAGTGAAAAATGGATAAAGAAGTTGTGGTATTCACTTACAAAGCAATATCACTCAGCAATGAAATCTATGTCATCAGGACCTTAGCAGCACAATGAGTGGATTCAGGTATGATGATTCTAACTGAAATAAGTCACACAGAAAAAGAAACATCATAAGATATCAGTAATACACGGAATGTAAACTTGGCTACACAGGAACTGAATTACAGAACAGAACAGGGTCTCAAATTTAGAAAACCAACTTATGCTTGCTTAAGGGTAAAGGTGAGTTGGGGTGCTGCATAAAACCAGAGATTGAAATGAGCACAGATAAAGTTCCTTAAGCCAAATATGGAATAGACAAGAGCTACTCCTTGCTCAACGAAATGGACTCAACACCGCATATTAAACGCCTAAGAATGTACCTGACTTGTAAGTATCTTAAAACCTATGGATTGCTATGTCTCCGAAAGAGAATCAAGCATGTGTACAGGGGCATAAACGCAGCAGTGATAGGATTGGAGAGGTTCGGTGAGCAAATGAAGACCCTTTGAAGTCATATTGCATGGTACCCATTCCACGGGTTTCAACTACCCAGGTTTAAGGTATTCTTCCTTCAGCTAAAACATGCATGTGGAACCTAGAGTATGATCAACCATGTGATCGGGAGACATGTTCAAATATGTCTCAGTTTTCCTCCCCTGGTACTCGGGTGCAACATTCCAGACGCTTTACTAACACTCTCCCCACTTGGAGAGTCAGTCCCTTTAACCTCCTGTTTGGCCCAGTTTGCAATTTCTGCGGAAGATGAACAGGAATAGTGAGAACCAATGAGAGGCTAGCTGGAGGTGTCTGGACGGGCAAATTTAACTCTCATTTCCCACCAGGAAGAGGAATTAACCAAAGGCTCAGCATACCGGGCCGGAACCAGATTAGGGCCTGAAGCCATCCTGCGGTGTTGCGGCCAGGTCACAAGAAAGCGAGTTGAAGAAAGGAGCTCAGGGGCACTGTAATTCACAAACCTGCAGAGTTATAAATGACAGCTATCATCCAAAAATAGACTGAAGTAAGGCTGCCAAGAGGACTTGAAAGTGGGGCAGAATTGCAGGAAACCGATTTCAGGAGGTAGACTGGAATTGCATTGAAAGCATAGGAAAAGAGGCAGAACGTCCACAATGATGCACTTGGCCAAAAAGGGCGTATGCGTTTTTTCCTGAATATATTCAGGAAAAAACGCATACGCCCTTTTTGGCCAACCAAGCAAGCTTGCAAAGGAAATCTGCACTACAATGAAGTCTCACTTCCCCCCGGTCAAAAGGGCCATCTGAAAAAAGTGTAAAATCCAGAAAGGCAGGACAGGCCATGGAGAACTGGGAGCCTTGTTATGCTGATGGGCGGGATGTAAATTGCCAACAGACACTCGGGAGAAGTGTATGGTGTTTCCTGAAACATCTAAAAAACAAAGCAACAGAGCCTAGGGCACTGCCACTTATGGTCCTATAGCTTAGGGAAATTAAAATCAAAAAGACACAGCCACCCCAAAGTTTGGGACGCCTCTGTTTACAAGAACCTCGTTTACAGTACAAGTTCAACATCGCAGAAAGTGAAAAATGGATAAAGAAGTTGTGGTATTTACTTACAAAGCAATATCACTCAGCAATGAAATCTATGTCATCAGGCCCTTAGCATCACAATGAGTGGATTCAGGTATGATGATTCTAACTGAAATAAGTCACACAGAAAAAGAAACATCATAAGTTATCAGTAATACACGGAATGGAAACTTGGCTACACAGGAACTGAATTACAGAACAGAACAGGGTCTCAAATTTAGAAAACCAACTTATGCTTGCTTAAGGGTAAAGGTGAGTTGGGGTGCTGCATAAAACCAGAGATTGAAATGAGCACAGATAAAGTTCCTTAAGTCAAATATGGAATAGACAAGAGCTACTCCTTGCTCAACGAAATGGACTCAACACCGCATATTAAACGCCTAAGAATGTACCTGACTAGTAAGTATCTTAAAACCTATGGATTGCTATGTCTCCGAAAGAGAATCAAGCATGTGTACAGGGGCATAAATGCAGCAGTGATAGGATTGGAGAGGTTCGGTGAGCAAATGAAGACCCTTTGAAGTCATATTGCATGGTACCCATTACACGGGTCTCAACTCTCCAGGTTTAAGGTATTCTTCCTTCAGCTAAAACATGCATGTGGAACCCAAGTATGATCAACCATGTGAACGGGAGACGTGTTCAAATATGTCTCAGTTTTCCTCCCCTGGTACTCGGGTGCAACATTCCAGACGCTTTACTAACACTCTCCCCACTTGGAGAGTCAGCGCCTTTAACCTCCTGTTTGGCCCAGTTTGCAATTTCTGCGGAAGATGAACAGGAATAGCGAGAACCAATGAGAGGCTAGCTGAAGGTGTCTGGACGGGCAAATTTAACTCTCATTTCCCACCAGGAAGAGGAATTAACCAAAGGCTCAGCGTGCCGTGCCGGAACCAGATTAGGGCCTGAAGCCATCCTGCGGTGTTGCGGCCAGGTCACAAGAAATCGAGTTGAAGAAAGGAGCTCAGGGGCACTGTAATTCACAAACCTGCAGAGTTATAAATGACAGCTATCGTCCAAAAATAGACTGAAGGAAGGCTGCCAAGAGGACTTGAAAGCGGGGCAGAATTGCAGGAAACCGATTTCAGAAGGTAGACTGGAATTGCATTGAAAGCATAGGAAAAGAGGCAGAACGTCCACAATGATGCACTTGGCCAAAAAGGGCGTATGCGTTTTTTCCTGAATATATTCAGGAAAAAACGCATACGCCCTTTTTGGCCAACCAAGCAAGTTTGCAAAGGAAATCTGCACTACAATGAAGTCTCACTTCCCCCCGGTCAAAAGGGCCATCAGAAAAAAGTGTAAAATCCAGAAAGGCAACAGGCCATTGAGAACTGGGAGCCTTGTTATGCTGATGGGCGGGATGTAAATTGCCAACAGACACTTGGGAGAAGTGTATGGTGTTTCCTGAAACATCTAAAAAACAAAGCAACAGAGCCTAGGGCACTTCCACTTATGGTCCTATAGCTTAGGGAAATTAAAATCAAAAAGACACAGCCACCCCAAAGTTTGGAACGGCTCTGTTTACAAGAACCTCGTTTACAGTACAAGTTCAACATCGCAGAAAATGAAAAATGGATAAAGAAGTTGTGGTATTCACTTAGAAAGCAATATCACTCAGCAATGAAATCTATGTCATCAGGCCCTTAGCAGCACAATGAGTGGATTCAGGTATGATGATTCTAACTGAAATAAGTCACACAGAAAAAGAAACATCATAAGATATCAGTAATACACGGAATGGAAACTTGGCTACACAGGAACTGAATTACAGAACAGAACAGGGTCTCAAATTTAGAAAACCAACTTATGCTTGCTTAAGGGTAAAGGTGAGTTGGGGTGCTGCATAAAACCAGAGATTGAAATGAGCACAGATAAAGTTCCTTAAGCCAAATATGGAATAGACAAGAGCTACTCCTTGCTCAACGAAATGGACTCAACACCGCATATTAAACGCCTAAGAATGTACCTGACTTGTAAGTATCTTAAAACCTATGGATTGCTATGTCTCCGAAAGAGAATCAAGCATGTGTACAGGGGCATAAACACAGCAGTGATAGGATTGGAGAGGTTCGGTGAGCAAATGAAGACCCTTTGAAGTCATATTGCATGGTACCCATTCCACGGGTTTCAACTACCCAGGTTTAAGGTATTCTTCCTTCAGCTAAAACATGCATGTGGAACCTAGAGTATGATCAACCATGTGATCGGGAGACATGTTCAAATATGTCTCAGTTTTCCTCCCCTGGTACTCGGGTGCAACATTCCAGATGCTTTACTAACACTCTCCCCACTTGGAGAGTCAGTCCCTTTAACCTCCTGTTTGGCCCAGTTTGCAATTTCTGCGGAAGATGAACAGGAATAGCGAGAACCAATGAGAGGCTAGCTGGAGGTGTCTGGACGGGCAAATTTAACTCTCACTTCCCACCAGGAAGAGGAATTAACCAAAGGCTCAGCGGGCCGGGCCGGAACCAGATTAGGGCCTGAAGCCATCCTGCGGTGTTGCGGCCAGGTCACAAGAAAGCGAGTTGAAGAAAGGAGCTCAGGGGCACTGTAATTCACAAACCTGCAGAGTTATAAATGACAGCTATCGTCCAAAAGTAGACTGAAGTAAGGCTGCCAAGAGGACTTGAAAGCGGGGCAGAATTGCAAGAAACCGATTTCAGGAGGTAGACTGGAATTGCATTGAAAGCATAGGAAAAGAGGCAGAACGTCCACAATGATGCACTTGGCCAAAAAGGGCGTATGCGTTTTTTCCTGAATATATTCAGGAAAAAACGCATACGCCCTTTTTGGCCAACCAAGCAAGCTTGCAAAGGAAATCTGCACTACAATGAAGTCTCACTTCCCCCCGGTCAAAAGGGCCATCTGAAAAAAGTGTAAAATCCAGAAAGGCAGGACAGGCCATGGAGAACTGGGAGCCTTGTTATGCTGATGGGCGGGATGTAAATTGCCAACAGACACTCGGGAGAAGTGTATGGTGTTTCCTGAAACATCTAAAAAACAAAGCAACAGAGCCTAGGGCACTGCCACTTATGGTCCTATAGCTTAGGGAAATTAAAATCAAAAAGACACAGCCACCCCAAAGTTTGGGACGCCTCTGTTTACAAGAACCTCGTTTACAGTACAAGTTCAACATCGCAGAAAGTGAAAAATGGATAAAGAAGTTGTGGTATTCACTTACAAAGCAATATCACTCAGCAATGAAATCTATGTCATCAGGCCCTTAGCAGCACAATGAGTGGATTCAGGTATGATGATTCTAACTGAAATAAGTCACAAAGAAAAAGAAACATCATAAGATATCAGTAATACACGGAATGGAAACTTGGCTACACAGGAACTGAATTACAGAACAGAACAGGGTCTCAAATTTAGAAAAACAACTTATGCTTGCTTAAGGGTAAAGGTGAGTTGGGGTGCTGCATAAAACCAGAGATTGAAATGAGCACAGATAAAGTTCCTTAAGTCAAATATGGAATAGACAAGAGCTACTCCTTGCTCAACGAAATGGACTCAACACCGCATATTAAATGCCTAAGAATGTACCTGACTAGTAAGTATCGTACAACCTATGGATTGCTATGTCTCCGAAAGAGAATCAAGCACGTGTACAGGGGCATAAATGCAGCAGTGATAGGATTGGAGAGGTTCGGTGAGCAAATGAAGACCCTTTGAAGTCATATTGCATGGTACCCATTACACGGGTCTCAACTACCCAGGTTTAAGGTATTCTTCCTTCAGCTAAAACATGCATGTGGAACCCAAGTATGATCAACCATGTGAACGGGAGACGTGTTCAAATATGTCTCAGTTTTCCTCCCCTGGTACTCGGGTGCAACATTCCAGACGCTTTACTAACACTCTCCCCACTTGGAGAGTCAGCGCCTTTAACCTCCTGTTTGGCCCAGTTTGCAATTTCTGCGGAAGATGAACAGGAATAGCGAGAACCAATGAGAGGCTAGCTGAAGGTGTCTGGACGGGCAAATTTAACTCTCATTTCCCACCAGGAAGAGGAAATAACCAAAGGCTCAGCGTGCGGTGCCGGAACCAGATTAGGGCCTGAAGCCATCCTGCGGTGTTGCGGCCAGCTCACAAGAAAGCGAGTTGAAGAAAGGAGCTCAGGGGCACTGTAATTCACAAACCTGCAGAGTTATAAATGACAGCTATCGTCCAAAAATAGACTGAAGTAAGGCTGCCAAGAGGACTTGAAAGCGGGGCAGAATTGCAGGAAACCGATTTCAGGAGGTAGACTGGAATTGCATTGAAAGCATAGGAAAAGAGGCAGAACGTCCACAATGATGCACTTGACCAAAAAGGGCGTATGCGTTTTTTCCTGAATATATTCAGGAAAAAACGCATACGCCCTTTTTGGCCAACCAAGCAAGCTTGCAAAGGAAATCTGCACTACAATGAAGTCTCACTTCCCCCCGGTCCAAAGGGCCATCTGAAAAAAGTGTAAAATCCAGAAAGGCAGGACAGGCCATGGAGAACTGGGAGCCTTGTTATGCTGATGGGCGGGATGTAAATTGCCAACAGACACTCGGGAGAAGTGTATGGTGTTTCCTGAAACATCTAAAAAACAAAGCAACAGAGCCTAGGGCACTTCCACTTATGGTCCTATAGCTTAGGGAAATTAAAATCAAAAAGACACAGCCACCCCAAAGTTTGGAACGGCTCTGTTTACAAGAACCTCGTTTACAGTACAAGTTCAACATCGCAGAAAGTGAAAAATGGATAAAGAAGTTGTGGTATTTACTTACAAAGCAATATCACTCAGCAATGAAATCTGTGTCATCAGGCCCTTAGCAGCACAATGAGTGGATTCAGGTATGATGATTCTAACTGAAATAAGTCACACAGAAAAAGAAACATCATAAGATATCAGTAATACACGGAATGGAAACTTGGCTACACAGGAACTGAATTACAGAACAGAACAGGGTCTCAAATTTAGAAAACCAACTTATTCTTGCTTAAGGGTAAAGGTGAGTTGGGGTGCTGCATAAAACCAGAGATTGAAATGAGCACAGATAAAGTTCCTTAAGCCAAATATGGAATAGACAAGAGCTACTCCTTGCTCAATGAAATGGACTCAACACCCCATATTAAACGCCTAAGAATGTACCTGACTAGTAAGTATCTTAAAACCTATGGATTGCTATGTCTCCGAAAGAGAATCAAGCATGTGTACAGGGGCATAAACGCAGCAGTGATAGGATTGGAGAGGTTCGGTGAGCAAATGAAGACCCTTTGAAGTCATATTGCATGGTACCCATTCCACGGGTTTCAACTACCCAGGTTTAAGGTATTCTTCCTTCAGCTAAAACATGCATGTGGAACCTAGAGTATGATCAACCATGTGATCGGGAGACGTGTTCAAATATGTCTCAGTTTTCCTCCCCTGGTACTCGGGTGCAACATTCCAGACGCTTTACTAACACTCTCCCCACTTGGAGAGTCAGTCCCTTTAAACTCCTGTTTGGCCCAGTTTGCAATTTCTGCGGAAGATGAACAGGAATAGCGAGAACCAATGAGAGGCTAGCTGGAGGTGTCTGGACGGGCAAATTTAACTCTCATTTCCCACCAGGAAGAGGAATTAACCAAAGGCTCAGCGTGCCGTGCCGGAACCAGATTAGGGCCTGAAGCCATCCTGCGGTGTTGCGGCCAGCTCAAAAGAAAGCGAGTTGAAGAAAGGAGCTCAGGGGCACTGTAATTCACAAACCTGCAGAGTTATAAATGACAGCTATCGTCCAAAAATAGACTGAAGTAAGGCTGCCAAGAGGACTTGAAAGCGGGGCAGAATTGCAGGAAACCAATTTCAGAAGGTAGACAGGAATTGCATTGAAAGCATAGGAAAAGTGGCAGAACGTCCACAATGATGCACTTGGCCAAAAAGGGCGTATGCGTTTTTTCCTGAATATATTCAGGAAAAAACGCATACACCCTTTTTGGCCAACCAAGCAAGCTTGCAAAGGACATCTGCACTACAATGAAGTCTCACTTCCCCCCGGTCAAAAGGGCCATCTGAAAAAAGTGTAAAATCCAGAAAGGCAACAGGCCATTGAGAACTGGGAGCCTTGTTATGCTGATGGGCGGGATGTAAATTGCCAACAGACACTTGGGAGAAGTGTATGGTGTTTCCTGAAACATCCAAAAAACAAAGCAACAGAGCCTAGGGCACTTCCACTTATGGTCCTATAGCTTAGGGAAATTAAAATCAAAAAGACACAGCCACCCCAAAGTTTGGAACGGCTCTGTTTACAAGAACCTCGTTTACAGTACAAGTTCAACATCGCAGAAAGTGAAAAATGGATAAAGAAGTTGTGGTATTCACTTACAAAGCAATATCACTCAGCAATGAAATCTATGTCATCAGGACCTTAGCAGCACAATGAGTGGATTCAGGTATGATGATTCTAACTGAAATAAGTCACACAGAAAAAGAAACATCATAAGATATCAGTAATACACGGAATGTAAACTTGGCTACACAGGAACTGAATTACAGAACAGAACAGGGTCTCAAATTTAGAAAACCAACTTATGCTTGCTTAAGGGTAAAGGTGAGTTGGGGTGCTGCATAAAACCAGAGATTGAAATGAGCACAGATAAAGTTCCTTAAGCCAAATATGGAATAGACAAGAGCTACTCCTTGCTCAACGAAATGGACTCAACACCGCATATTAAACGCCTAAGAATGTACCTGACTTGTAAGTATCTTAAAACCTATGGATTGCTATGTCTCCGAAAGAGAATCAAGCATGTGTACAGGGGCATAAACGCAGCAGTGATAGGATTGGAGAGGTTCGGTGAGCAAATGAAGACCCTTTGAAGTCATATTGCATGGTACCCATTCCACGGGTTTCAACTACCCAGGTTTAAGGTATTCTTCCTTCAGCTAAAACATGCATGTGGAACCTAGAGTATGATCAACCATGTGATCGGGAGACATGTTCAAATATGTCTCAGTTTTCCTCCCCTGGTACTCGGGTGCAACATTCCAGACGCTTTACTAACACTCTCCCCACTTGGAGAGTCAGTCCCTTTAACCTCCTGTTTGGCCCAGTTTGCAATTTCTGCGGAAGATGAACAGGAATAGCGAGAACCAATGAGAGGCTAGCTGGAGGTGTCTGGACGGGCAAATTTAACTCTCATTTCCCACCAGGAAGAGGAATTAACCAAAGGCTCAGCATACCGGGCCGGAACCAGATTAGGGCCTGAAGCCATCCTGCGGTGTTGCGGCCAGGTCACAAGAAAGCGAGTTGAAGAAAGGAGCTCAGGGGCACTGTAATTCACAAACCTGCAGAGTTATAAATGACAGCTATCATCCAAATATAGACTGAAGTAAGGCTGCCAAGAGGACTTGAAAGTGGGGCAGAATTGCAGGAAACCGATTTCAGGAGGTAGACTGGAATTGCATTGAAAGCATAGGAAAAGAGGCAGAACGTCCACAATGATGCACTTGGCCAAAAAGGGCGTATGCGTTTTTTCCTGAATATATTCAGGAAAAAACGCATACGCCCTTTTTGGCCAACCAAGCAAGCTTGCAAAGGAAATCTGCACTACAATGAAGTCTCACTTCCCCCCGGTCAAAAGGGCCATCTGAAAAAAGTGTAAAATCCAGAAAGGCAGGACAGGCCATGGAGAACTGGGAGCCTTGTTATGCTGATGGGCGGGATGTAAATTGCCAACAGACACTCGGGAGAAGTGTATGGTGTTTCCTGAAACATCTAAAAAACAAAGCAACAGAGCCTAGGGCACTGCCACTTATGGTCCTATAGATTAGGGAAATTAAAATCAAAAAGACACAGCCACCCCAAAGTTTGGGACGCCTCTGTTTACAAGAACCTCGTTTACAGTACAAGTTCAACATCGCAGAAAGTGAAAAATGGATAAAGAAGTTGTGGTATTTACTTACAAAGCAATATCACTCAGCAATGAAATCTATGTCATCAGGCCCTTAGCATCACAATGAGTGGATTCAGGTATGATGATTCTAACTGAAATAAGTCACACAGAAAAAGAAACATCATAAGATATCAGTAATACACGGAATGGAAACTTGGCTACACAGGAACTGAATTACAGAACAGAACAGGGTCTCAAATTTAGAAAACCAACTTATTCTTGCTTAAGGGTAAAGGTGAGTTGGGGTGCTGCATAAAACCAGAGATTGAAATGAGCACAGATAAAGTTCCTTAAGCCAAATATGGAATAGACAAGAGCTACTCCTTGCTCAACGAAATGGACTCAACACCGCATATTAAACGCCTAAGAATGTACCTGACTAGTAAGTATCTTAAAACCTATGGATTGCTATGTCTCCGAAAGAGAATCAAGCAAGTGTACAGGGGCATAAACGCAGCAGTGATAGGATTGGAGAGGTTCGGTGAGCAAATGAAGACGCTTTGAAGTCATATTGCATGGTACCCATTCCACGGGTTTCAACTACCCAGGTTTAAGGTATTCTTCCTTCAGCTAAAACATGCATGTGGAACCTAGAGTATGATCAACCATGTGATCGGGAGACGTGTTCAAATATGTCTCAGTTTTCCTCCCCTGGTACTCGGGTGCAACATTCCAGACGCTTTACTAACACTCTCCCCACTTGGAGAGTCAGCGCCTTTAACCTCCTGTTTGGCCCAGTTTGCAATTTCTGCGGAAGATGAACAGGAATAGCGAGAACCAATGAGAGGCTAGCTGGAGGTGTCTGGACGGGCAAATTTAACTCTCATTTCCCACCAGGAAGAGGAATTAACCAAAGGCTCAGCGTGCCGGGCCGGAACCAGATTAGGGCCTGAAGCCATCCTGCGGTGTTGCGGCCAGGTCACAAGAAAGCGAGTTGAAGAAAGGAGCTCAGGGGCACTGTAATTCACAAACCTGCAGAGTTATAAATGACAGCTATCGTCCAAAAATAGACGGAAGTAAGGCTGCCAAGAGGACTTGAAAGCGGGGCAGAATTGCAGGAAACCGATTTCAGGAGGTAGACTGGAATTGCATTGAAAGCATAGGAAAAGAGGCAGAACGTCCACAATGATGCACTTGGCCAAAAAGGGCGTATGCGTTTTTTCCTGAATATATTCAGGAAAAAACGCATACGCCCTTTTTGGCCAACCAAGCAAGCTTGCAAAGGAAATCTGCACTACAATGAAGTCTCACTTCCCCCCGGTCAAAAGGGCCATCTGAAAAAAGTGTAAAATCCAGAAAGGTAACAGGCCATTGAGAACTGGGAGCCTTGTTATGCTGATGGGCGGGATGTAAATTGCCAACAACCACTTGGGAGAAGTGTATGGTGTTTCCTGAAACAACTAAAAAACAAAGCAACAGAACCTAGGGCACTTCCACTTATGGTCCTATAGATTAGGGAAATTAAAATCAAAAAGACACAGCCACCCCAAAGTTTGGAACGGCTCTGTTTACAAGAACCTCGTTTACAGTACAAGTTCAACATCGCAGAAAGTGAAAAATAGATAAAGAAGTTGTGGTATTTACTTACAAAGCAATATCACTCAGCAATGAAATCTGTGTCATCAGGCCCTTAGCAGCACAATGAGTGGATTCAGGTATGATGATTCTAACTGAAATAAGTCACACAGAAAAAGAAACATCATAAGATATCAGTAATACACGGAATGTAAACTTGGCTACACAAGAACTGAATTACAGAACAGAACAGGGTCTCAAATTTAGAAAACCAACTTATTCTTGCTTAAGGGTAAAGGTGAGTTGGGGTGCTGCATAAAACCAGAGATTGAAATGAGCACAGATAAAGTTCCTTAAGTCAAATATGGAATAGACAAGAGCTACTCCTTGCTCAACGAAATGGACTCAACACCCCATATTAAACGCCTAAGAATGTACCTGACTAGTAAGTATCTTAAAACCTATGGATTGCTATGTCTCCGAAAGAGAATCAAGCATGTGTACAGGGGCATAAACGCAGCAGTGATAGGATTGTAGAGGTTCGGTGAGCAAATGAAGACCCTTTGAAGTCATATTGCACGGTACCCATTACACGGGTCTTAACTCTCCAGGTTTAAGGTATTCTTCGTTCAGCTAAAACATGCATGTGGAACCCAAGTATGATCAACCATGTGAACGGGAGACGTGTTCAAATATGTCTCAGTTTTCCTCCCCTGGTACTCGGGTGCAACATTCCAGACGCTTTACTAACACTCTCCCCACTTGGAGAGTCAGCGCCTTTAACCTCCTGTTTGGCCCAGTTTGCAATTTCTGCGGAAGATGAACAGGAATAGCGAGAACCAATGAGAGGCTAGCTGGAGGTGTCTGGACGGGCAAATTTAACTCTCATTTCCCACCAGGAAGAGGAAATAACCAAAGGCTCAGCGTGCCGTACCGGAACCAGATTAGGGCCTGAAGCCATCCTGCGGTGTTGCAGCCAGCTCAAAAGAAAGCGAGTTGAAGAAAGGAGCTCAGGGGCACTGTAATTCACAAACCTGCAGAGTTATAAATGACAGCTATCGTCCAAAAATAGACTGAAGTAAGGCTGCCAAGAGGACTTGAAAGCGGGGCAGAATTGCAGGAAACTGATTTCAGGAGGTAGACTGGAATTGCATTGAAAGCATAGGAAAAGAGGCAGAACGTCCACAATGATGCACTTGGCCAAAAAGGGCGTATGCGTTTTTTCCTGAATATATTCAGGAAAAAACGCATACGCCCTTTTTGGCCAACCAAGCAAGCTTGCAAAGGAAATCTGCACTACAATGAAGTCTCACTTCCCCCCGGTCAAAAGGGCCATCTGAAAAAAGTGTAAAATCCAGAAAGGCAGGACAGGCCATGGAGAACTGGGAGCCTTGTTATGCTGATGGGCGGGATGTAAATTGCCAACAACCACTCGGGAGAAGTGTATGGTGTTTCCTGAAACATCTAAAAAACAAAGCAACAGAACCTAGGGCACTTCCACTTATGGTCCTATAGCTTAGGGAAATTAAAATCAAAAAGACACAGCCACCCCAAAGTTTGGAACGGCTCTGTTTACAAGAACCTCGTTTACAGTACAAGTTCAACATCGCAGAAAGTGAAAAATGGATAAAGAAGTTGTGGTATTTACTTACAAAGCAATATCACTCAGCAATGAAATCTGTGTCATCAGGCCCTTAGCAGCACAATGAGTGGATTCAGGTATGATGATTCTAACTGAAGTAAGTCACACAGAAAAAGAAACATCATAAGATATCAGTAATACACGGAATGTAAACTTGGCTACACAGGAACTGAATTACAGAACAGAACAGGGACTCAAATTTAGAAAACCAACTTATGCTTGCTTAAGGGTAAAGGTGAGTTGGGGTGCTGCATAAAACCAGAGATTGAAATGAGCACAGATAAAGTTCCTTAAGCCAAATATGGAATAGACAAGAGTTACTCCTTGCTCAACGAAATGGACTCAACACCGCATATTAAACGCCTAAGAATGTACCTGACGAGTAAGTATCTTAAAACCTATGGATTGCTATGTCTCCGAAAGAGAATCAAGCATGTGTACAGGGGCATAAACGCAGCAGTGATAGGATTGGAGAGGTTCGGTGAGCAAATGAAGACCCTTTGAAGTCATATTACATGGTACCCATTCCACGGGTTTCAACTACCCAGGTTTAAGGTATTCTTCCTTCAGCTAAAACATGCATGTGGAACCTAGAGTATGATCAACCATGTGATCGGGAGACGTGTTCAAATATGTCTCAGTTTTCGTACCCTGGTACTCGGGTGCAACATTCCAGACGCTTTACTAACACTCTCCCCACTTGGAGAGTCAGTCCCTTTGACCTCCTGTTTGGCCCAGTTTGCAATTTCTGCGGAAGATGAACAGGAATAGCGAGAACCAATGAGAGGCTAGCTGGAGGTGTCTGGACGGGCAAATTTAACTCTCATTTCCCACCAGGAAGAGGAATTAACCAAAGGCTCAGCGTGCCGTGCCGGAACCAGATTAGGGCCTGAAGCCATCCTGCGGTGTTGCGGCCAGGTCACAAGAAAGCGAGTTGAAGAAAGGAGCTCAGGGGCACTGAAATTCACAAACCTGCAGAGTTATAAATGACAGCCATCGTCCAAAAATAGACTGAAGTAAGGCTGCCAAGAGGACTTGAAAGCGGGGCAGAATTGCAGGAAACCGATTTCAGGAGGTAGACTGGAATTGCATTGAAAGCATAGGAAAAGAGGCAGAACGTCCACAATGATGCACTTGGCCAAAAAGGGCGTATGCGTTTTTTCCTGAATATATTCAGGAAAAAACGCATACGCCCTTTTTGGCCAACCAAGCAAGCTTGCAAATGAAATCTGCACTACAATGAAGTCTCACTTCTCCCCGGTCAAAAGGGCCATCTGAAAAAAGTGTAAAATCCAGAAAGGCAACAGGCCATTGAGAACTGGGAGCCTTGTTATGCTGATGGGCGGGATGTAAATTGCCAACAGACACTTGGAAGAAGTGTATGGTGTTTCCTGAAACATCTAAAAAACAAAGCAACAGAGCCTAGGGCACTTCCACTTATGGTCTTATAGCTTAGGGAAATTAAAATCAAAAAGACACAGCCACCCCAAAGTTTGGAACGGCTCTGTTTACAAGAACCTCGTTTACAGTACAAGTTCAACATCGCAGAAAGTGAAAAATGGATGAAGAACTTGTGGTACTTACGTACAATGCAGTATCACTCAGCAATGAAATCTATGTCATCAGGCCCGTAGCAGGATAATGAGTAGATTCAGGTACGATGATTCTAACTGAAATAAGTCACACAGAAAAAGAAACCTCATAAGATATCACTAATACACGGAATGTAAACTTGGCTACACAGGAACTGAATTCCAAAACAGAACAGGTTCTCAAATTTAGAAAACCAACTTATGCTTGCTTAAGGGTAAAGGTGAGTTGGGGTGCTGCATAAAACCAGAGATTGAAATGAGCACAGATAAAGTTCCTTAAGCCAAATATGGAATAGACAAGAGCTACTCCTTGCTCAACGAAATGGACTCAACACCGCATATTAAACGCCTAAGAATGTACCTGACTAGTAAGTATCTTAAAACCTATGGATTGCTATGTCTCTGAAAGAGAATCAAGCATGTGTACAGGGGCATAAACGCAGCAGTGATAGGATTGGAGAGGTTCGGTGAGCAAATGAAGACCCTTTGAAGTCATATTGCATGGTACCCATTCCACGGGTTTCAACTACCCAGGTTTTAGGTATTCTTCCTTCAGCTAAAATATGCATGTGGAACCCAGAGTATGGTCAACCATGTGATCGGGAGACGTGTTCAAATATGTCTCAGTTTTCCTCCCCTGGTACTCGGGTGCAACATTCCAGACGCTTTACTAACACTCTCCCCACTTGGAGAGTCAGCGCCTTTAACCTCCTGTTTGGCACAGTTTGCAATTTCTGCGGAAGATGAACAGGAATAGCGAGAACCAATGAGAGGCTAGCTGGAGGTGTCTGGACGGGCAAATTTAACTCTCATTTCCCAACAGGAAGAGGAAATAACCAAAGGCTCAGCGTGCCGTACCGGAACCAGATTAGGGCCTGAAGCCATCCTGCGGTGTTGCGGCCAGCTCAAAAGAAAGCGAGTTGAAGAAAGGAGCTCAGGGGCACTGTAATTCACAAACCTGCAGAGTTATAAATGACAGCTATCGTCCAAAAATATACTGAAGTAAGGCTGCCAAGAGGACTTGAAAGTGGGGCAGAATTGCAGGAAACCGATTTCAGGAGGTAGACTGGAATTGCATTGAAAGCATAGGAAAAGAGGCAGAACGTCCACAATGATGCACTTGGCCAAAAAGGGCGTATGCGTTTTTTCCTGAATATATTCAGGAAAAAACGCATACGCCCTTTTTGGCCAACCAAGCAAGCTTGCAAAGGAAATCTGCACTACAATGAAGTCTCACTTCCCCCCGGTCAAAAGGGCCATCTGAAAAAAGTGTAAAATCCAGAAAGGCAGGACAGGCCATGGAGAACTGGGAGCCTTGTTATGCTGATGGGCGGGATGTAAATTGCCAACAACCACTCGGGAGAAGTGTATGGTGTTTCCTGAAACATCTAAAAAACAAAGCAACAGAACCTAGGGCACTTCCACTTATGGTCCTATAGCTTAGGGAAATTAAAATAAAAAAGACACAGCCACCCCAAAGTTTGGAACGGCTCTGTTTACAAGAACCTCGTTTACAGTACAAGTTCAACATCGCAGAAAGTGAAAAATGGATAAAGAAGTTGTGGTATTTACTTACAAAGCTATATCACTCAGCAATGAAATCTGTGTCATCAGGCCCTTAGCAGCACAATGAGTGGATTCAGGTATGATGATTCTAACTGAAATAAGTCACACAGAAAAAGAAACATCATAAGATATCAGTAATACACGGAATGTAAACTTGGCTACACAGGAACTGAATTACAGAACAGAACAGGGTCTCAAATTTAGAAAACCAACTTATGCTTGCTTAAGGGTAAAGGTGAGTTGGGGTGCTGCATAAAACCAGAGATTGAAATGAGCACAGATAAAGTTCCTTAAGCCAAATATGGAATAGACAAGAGCTACTCCTTGCTCAATGAAATGGACTCAACACCGCATATTTAACGCCTAAGAATGTACCTGACTAGTAAGTATCTTAAAACCTATGGATTGCTATGTCTCCAAAAGAGAATCAAGCGTGTGTACAGGGGCATAAACGCAGCAGTGATAGGATTGGAGAGGTTCGGTGAGCAAATGAAGACCCTTTGAAGTCATATTGCATGGTTCCCATTACACGGGTCTCAACTCTCCAGATATAGGTATTCTTCCTTCAGCTAAAACATGCATGTGGAACCCAAGTATGATCAACCATGTGAACGGGAGACGTGTTCAAATATGTCTCAGTTTTCCTCCCCTGGTACTCGGGTGCAACATTCCAGACGCTTTACTAACACTCTCCCCACTTGGAGAGTCAGCGCCTTTAACCTCCTGTTTGGCCCAGTTTGCAATTTCTGTGGAAGATGAACAGGAATAGCGAGAACCAATGAGAGGCTAGCTGAAGGTGTCTGGACGGGCAAATTTAACTCTCATTTCCCACCAGGAAGAGGAAATAACCAAAGGCTCAGCGTGCCGTACCGGAACCAGATTAGGGCCTGAAGCCATCCTGCGGTGTTGCGGCCAGCTCAAAAGAAAGCGAGTTGAAGAAAGGAGCTCAGGGGCACTGTAATTCACAAACCTGCAGAGTTATAAATGACAGCTATCGTACAAAAATAGACTGAAGTAAGGCTGCCAAGAGGACTTGAAAGCGGGGCAGAATTGCAGGAAACCGATTTCAGGAGGTAGACTGGAATTGCATTGAAAGCATAGGAAAAGAGGCAGAACGTCCACAATGATGCACTTGGCCAAAAAGGGCGTATGCGTTTTTTCCTGAATATATTCAGGAAAAAACGCATACGCCCTTTTTGGCCAACCAAGCAAGCTTGCAAAGGAAATCTGCACTACAATGAAGTCTCACTTCCCCCCGGTCAAAAGGGCCATCTGAAAAAAGTGTAAAATCCAGAAAGGCAGGACAGGCCATGGAGAACTGGGAGCCTTGTTATGCTGATGGGCAGGATGTAAATTGCCAACAACCACTCGGGAGAAGTGTATGGTGTTTCCTGAAACATCTAAAAAACAAAGCAACAGAGCCTAGGGCACTTCCACTTATGGTCCTATAGCTTAGGGAAATTAAAATCAAAAAGACACAGCCACCCCAAAGTTTGGAACGGCTCTGTTTACAAGAACCTCGTTTACAGTACAAGTTCAACATCGCAGAAAGTGAAAAATGGATAAAGAAGTTGTGGTATTTACTTACAAAGCAATATCACTCAGCAATGAAATCTGTGTCATCAGGCCCTTAGCAGCACAATGAGTGGATTCAGGTATGGTGATTCTAACTGAAATAAGTCACACAGAAAAAGAAACATCATAAGATATCAGTAATACACGGAATGTAAACTTGGCTACACAGGAACTGAATTACAGAACAGAACAGGGTCTCAAATTTAGAAAACCAACTTATTCTTGCTTAAGGGTAAAGGTGAGTTGGGGTGCTGCATAAAACCAGAGATTGAAATGAGCACAGATAAAGTTCCTTAAGCCAAATATGGAATAGACAAGAGCTACTCCTTGCTCAACGAAATGGACTCAACACCCCATATTAAACGCCTAAGAATGTACCTGACTAGTAAGTATCTTAAAACATATGGATTGCTATGTCTCCGAAAGAGAATCAAGCATGTGTACAGGGGCATAAACGCAGCAGTGATAGGATTGGAGAGGTTCGGTGAGCAAATGAAGACCCTTTGAAGTCATATTGCATGGTACCCATTCCACGGGTTTCAACTACCCAGGTTTAAGGTATTCTTCCTTCAGCTAAAACATGCATGTGGAACCTAGAGTATGATCAACCATGTGATCGGGAGACGTGTTCAAATATGTCTCAGATTTCCTCCCCTGGTACTCGCGTGCAACATTCCAGACGCTTTACTAACACTCTCCCCACTTGGAGAGTCAGTCCCTTTAACCTCCTGTTTGGCCCAGTTTGCAATTTCTGCGGAAGATGAACAGGAATAGCGAGAACCAATGAGAGGCTAGCTGGAGGTGTCTGGACGGGCAAATTTAACTCTCATTTCCCACCAGGAAGAGGAATTAACCAAAGGCTCAGCATGCCGGGCCGGAACCAGATTAGGGTCTGAAGCCATCCTGCGGTGTTGCGGCCAGGTCACAAGAAAGCGAGTTGAAGAAAGGAGCTCAGGGGCACTGTAATTCACAAACCTGCAGAGTTATAAATGACAGCTATCGTCCAAAAATAGACTGAAGTAAGGCTGCCAAGAGGACTTGAAAGAGGGGCAGAATTGCAGGAAACCGATTTCAGGAGGTAGACTGGAATTGCATTGAAAGCACAGGAAAAGAGGCAGAACGTCCACAATGATGCACTTGGCCAAAAAGGGCGTATGCGTTTTTTCCTGAATATATTCAGGAAAAAACGCATACGCCCTTTTTGGCCAACCAAGCAAGCTTGCAAAGGAAATCTGCACTACAATGAAGTCTCACTTCCCCCCGGCCAAAAGGGCCATCTGAAAAAAGTGTAAAATCCAGAAAGGCAACAGGCCATTGAGAACTGGGAGCCTTGTTATGCTGATGGGCGGGATGTAAATTGCCAACAGACACCTGGGAGAAGTGTATGGTGTTTCCTGAAACATCTAAAAAACAAAGCAACAGAGCCTAGGGCACTTCCACTTATGGTCCTATAGCTTAGGGAAATTAAAATCAAAAAGACACAGCCACCCCAAAGTTTGGAACGGCTCTGTTTACAAGAACCTCGTTTACAGTACAAGTTCAACATCGCAGAAAGTGAAAAATGGATAAAGAAGTTGTGGTATTCACTTACAAAGCAATATCACGCAGCAATGAAATCTGTGTCATCAGGCCCTTAGCAACACAATGAGTGGATTCAGGTATGATGATTCTAACTGAAATAAGTCACATAGAAAAAGAAACATCATAAGATATCAGTAATACACGGAATGGAAACTTGGCTACACAGGAACTGAATTACAGAACAGAACAGGGTCTCAAATTTAGAAAAACAACTTATGCTTGCTTAAGAGTAACGGTGAGTTGGGGTGCTGCATAAAACCAGAGATTGAAATGAGCACAGATAAAGTTCCTTAAGCCAAATCTGGAATACACAAGAGCTACTCCTTGCTCAACGAAATGGACTCAACACCGCATATTAAACGCCTAAGAATGTACCTGACTAGTAAGTATCTTAAAACCTATGGATTGCTATGTCTCCGAAAGAGAATCAAGCATGTGTACAGGGGCATAAACGCAGCAGTGATAGGATTGGAGAGGTTCGGTGAGCAAATGAAGACCCTTTGAAGTCATATTGCATGGTACCCATTCCACGGGTTTCAACTACCCAGGTTTAAGGTATTCTTCCTTCAGCTAAAACATGCATGTGGAACCTAGAGTATGATCAACCATGTGATCGGGAGACGTGTTCAAATATGTCTCAGTTTTCCTCCCCTGGTACTCGCGTGCAACATTCCAGACGCTTTACTAACACTCTCCCCACTTGGAGAGTCAGTCCCTTTAACCTCCTGTTTGGCCCAGTTTGCAATTTCTGCGGAAGATGAACAGGAATAGCGAGAACCAATGAGAGACTAGCTGGAGGTGTCTGGACGGGCAAATTTAACTCTCATTTCCCACCAGGAAGAGGAAATAACCAAAGGCTCAGCGTGCCGTGCCGGAACCAGATTAAGGCCTGAAGCCAACCTGCGGTGTTGCGGCCAGGTCACAAGAAAGCGAGTTGAAGAAAGGAGCTCAGGGGCACTGTAATTCACAAACCTGCAGAGTTATAAATGACAGCTATCGTCCAAAAATAGACTGAAGTAAGGCTGCCAAGAGGACTTGAAAGCGGGGCAGAATTGCAGGAAACCGATTTCAGGAGGTAGACTGGAATTGCATTGAAAGCATAGGAAAAGAGGCAGAACGTCCACAATGATGCACTTGGCCAAAAAGGGCGTATGCGTTTTTTCCTGAATATATTCAGGAAAAAACGCATACGCCCTTTTTGGCCAACCAAGCAAGCTTGCAAAGGAAATATGCACTACAATGAAGTCTCACTTCCCCACGGTCAAAAGGGCCATCTGAAAAAAGTGTAAAATCCAGAAAGGCAGGACAGGCCATGGAGAACTGGGAGCCTTGTTATGCTGATGGGCGGGATGTAAATTGCCAACAACCACTTGGGAGAAGTGTATGGTGTTTCCTGAAACATCTAAAAAACAAAGCAACAGAACCTAGGGCACTTCCACTTATGGTCCTATAGCTTAGGGAAATTAAAATCAAAAAGACACAGCCACCCCAAAGTTTGGAACGGCTCTGTTTACAAGAACCTCGTTTACAGTACAAGTTCAACATCGCAGAAAGTGAAAAATGGATAAAGAAGTTGTGGTATTTACTTACAAAGCAATATCACTCAGCAATGAAATCTGTGTCATCAGGCCCTTAGCAGCACAATGAGTGGATTCAGGTATGATGATTCTAACTGAAGTAAGTCACACAGAAAAAGAAACATCATAAGATATCAGTAATACACGGAATGTAAACTTGGCTACACAGGAACTGAATTACAGAACAGAACAGGGTCTCAAATTTAGAAAACCAACTATGCTTGCTTAAGGGTAAAGGTGTGTTGGGGTGCTGCATAAAACCAGAGATTGAAATGAGCACAGATAAAGTTCCTTAAGTCAAATATGGAATAGACAAGAGCTACTCCTTGCTCAACGAAATGGACTCAACACCGCATATTAAACGCCTAAGAATATACCTGACTAGTAAGTATCGTAAAACCTATGGATTGCTATGTCTCCGAAAGAGAATCAAGCATGTGTACAGGGGCATAAACGCAGCAGTGATAGGATTGGAGAGGTTCGGTGAGCAAATGAAGACCCTTTGAAGTCATATTGCATGGTACCCATTACACGGGTCTCAACTCTCCAGGTTTAAGGTATTCTTCCTTCAGCTAAAACATGCATGTGGAACCCAAGTATGATCAACCATGTGAACGGGAGACGTGTTCAAATATGTCTCAGTTTTCCTCCCCTGGTACTCGGGTGCAACATTCCAGACGCTTTACTAACACTCTCCCCACTTGGAGAGTCAGCGCCTTTAACCTCCTGTTTGGCCCAGTTTGCAATTTCTGCGGAAGATGAACAGGAATAGCGAGAACCAATGAGAGGCTAGCTGGAGGTGTCTGGACGGGCAAATTTAACTCTCATTTCCCACCAGGAAGAGGAAATAACCAAAGGCTCAGCGTGCCGTACCGGAACCAGATTAGGGCCTGAAGCCATCCTGCGGTGTTGCGGCCAGCTCAAAAGAAAGCGAGTTGAAGAAAGGAGCTCAGGGGCACTGTAATTCACAAACCTGCAGAGTTATAAATGACAGCTATCGTCCAAAAATAGACTGAAGTAAGGCTGCCAAGAGGACTTGAAAGCGGGGCAGAATTGCAGGAAACCGATTTCAGGAGGTAGACTGGAATTGCATTGAAAGCATAGGAAAAGAGGCAGAACGTCCACAATGATGCACTTGGCCAAAAAGGGCGTATGCGTTTTTTCCTGAATATATTCAGGAAAAAATGCATACGCCCTTTTTGGCCAACCAAGCAAGCTTGCAAAGGAAATCTGCACTACAATGAAGTCTCACTTCCCCCCGGTCAAAAGGGCCATCTGATAAAAGTGTAAAATCCAGAAAGGCAGGACAGGCCATGGAGAACTGGGAGCCTTGTTATGCTGATGGGCGGGATGTAAATTGCCAACAACCACTCGGGAGAAGTGTATGGTGTTTCCTGAAACATCTAAAAAACAAAGCAACAGAACCTAGGGCACTTCCACTTATGGTCCTATAGCTTAGGGAAATTAAAATCAAAAAGACACAGCCACCCCAAAGTTTGGAACGGCTCTGATTACAAGAACCTCGTTTACAGTACAAGTTCAACATCGCAGAAAGTGAAAAATGGATAAAGAAGTTGTGGTATTTACTTACAAAGCAATATCACTCAGCAATGAAATCTGTGTCATCACGACCTTAGCAGCACAATGAGTGGATTCAGGTATGATGATTCTAACTGAAATAAGTCACACAGAAAAAGAAACATCGTAAGATATCAGTAATACACGGAATGTAAACTTGACTACACAGGAAATGAATTACAGAACAGAACAGGGTCTCAAATTTAGAAAACCAACTTATGCTTGCTTAAGGGTAAAGGTGAGTTGGGGTGCTGCATAAAACCAGAGATTGAAATGAGCACAGATAAAGTTCCTTAAGCCAAATATGGAATAGACAAGAGCTACTCCTTGCTCAACGAAATGGACTCAACACCGCATATTAAACGCCTAAGAATGTACCTGACTAGTAAGTATCTTAAAACCTATGGATTGCTATGTCTCCGAAAGAGAATCAAGCATGTGTACAGGGGCATAAACGCAGCAGTGCTAGGATTGGAGAGGTTCGGTGAGCAAATGAAGACCCTTTGAAGTCATATTGCATGGTACCCATTACACGGGTCTCAACTCTCCAGGTTTAAGGTATTCTTCCTTCAGCTAAAACATGCATGTGGAACCCAAGTATGATCAACCATGTGAACGGGAGACGTGTTCAAATATGTCTCAGTTTTCCTCCCCTGGTACTCGGGTGCAGCATTCCAGACGCTTTACTAACACTCTCTCCACTTGGAGAGTCAGCGCCTTTAACCTCCTGTTTGGCCCAGTTTGCAATTTCTGCGGAAGATGAACAGGAATAGCGAGAACCAATGAGAGGCTAGCTGGAGGTGTCTGGACGGGCAAATTTAACTCTCATTTCCCACCAGGAAGAGGAATTAACCAAAGGCTCAGCATGCCGGGCCGGAACCAGATTAGGGCCTGAAGCCATCCTGCGGTGTTGCGGCCAGATCACAAGAAGGCGAGTTGAAGAAAGGAGCTCAGGGGCACTGTAATTCACAAACCTGCAGAGTTATAAATGACAGCTATCGTCCAAAAATAGACTGAAGTAAGGCTGCCAAGAGGACTTGAAAGCGGGGCAGAATTGCAGGAAACCGATTTCAGGAGGTAGACTGCAATTGCATTGAAAGCATAGGAAAAGAGGCAGAACGTCCACAATGATGCACTTGGCCAAAAAGGGCGTATGCGTTTTTTCCTGAATATATTCAGGAAAAAACGCATACGCCCTTTTTGGCCAACCAAGCAAGCTTGCAAAGGAAATCTGCACTACAATGAAGTCTCACTTCCCCCCGGCCAAAAGGGCCATCTGAAAAAAGTATAAAATCCAGAAAGGCAACAGGCCATTGAGAACTGGGAGCCTTGTTATGCTGATGGGCGGGATGTAAATTGCCAACAGACACTTGGGAGAAGTGTATGGTGTTTCCTGAAACATCTAAAATACAAAGCAACAGAGCCTAGGGCACTTCCACTTATGGTCCTATAGCTTAGGGAAATTAAAATAAAAAAGACACAGCCACCCCAAAGTTTGGGACGGCTCTGTTTACAAGAACCTCGTTTACAGTACAAGTTCAATATCGCAGAAAGTGAAAAATGGATAAAGAAGTTGTGGTATTTACTTACAAAGCAATATCACTCAGCAATGAAATCTGTGTCATCAGGCCCTTAGCAGCACAATGAGTGGATTCAGGTATGATGATTCTAACTGAAATAAGTCACACAGAAAAAGAAACATCATAAGATATCAGTAATACACGGAATGTAAACTTGGCTACACAGGAACTGAATTACAGAACAGAACAGGGTCTCAAATTTAGAAAACCAACTTATTCTTGCTTAAGGGTAAAGGTGAGTTGGGGTGCTGCATAAAACCAGAGATTGAAATGAGCACAGATAAAGTTCCTTAAGGCAAATATGGAATAGACAAGAGCTACTCCTTGCTAAATGAAATGGACTCAACACCCCATATTAAACGCCTAAGAATGTACCTGACTAGTAAGTATCTTAAAACCTATGGATTGCTATGTCTCCGAAAGAGAATCAAGCATGTGTACAGGGGCATAAACGCAGCAGTGATAGGATTGGAGAGGTTCGGTGAGCAAATGAAGACCCTTTGAAGTCATATTGCATGGTACCCATTACACGGGTCTTAACTTTCCAGGTTTAAGATATTCTTCCTTCAGCTAAAACATGCATGTGGAACCCAAGTATGATCAACCATGTGATCGGGAGACGTGTTCAAATATGTCTCAGTTTTCCTCCCCTGGTACTCGGGTGCAACATTCCAGACGCTTTACTAACACTCTCCCCACTTGGAGAGTCAGTCCCTTTAACCTCCTGTTTGGCCCAGTTTGCAATTTCTGCGGAAGATGAACAGGAATAGCGAGAACCAATGAGAGACTAGCTGGAGGTGTCTGGACGGGCAAATTTAACTCTCATTTCCCACCAGGAAGAGGAAATAACCAAAGGCTCAGCGTGCCGTGCCGGAACCAGATTAGGGCCTGAAGCCATCCTGCGGTGTTGCGGCCAGGTCACAAGAAAGCAAGTTGAAGAAAGGAGCTCAGGGGCACTGTAATTCACAAACCTGCAGAGTTATAAATGACAGCTATCGTCCAAAAATATACTGAAGTAAGGCTGCCAAGAGGACTTGAAAGCGGGACAGAATTGCAGGAAACCGATTTCAGGAGGTAGACTGGAATTGCATTGAAAGCATAGGAAAAGAGGCAGAACGTCCACAATGATGCACTTGGCCAAAAAGGGCGTATGCGTTTTTTCCTGAATATATTCAGGAAAAAACGCATACGCCCTTTTTGGCCAACCAAGCAAGCTTGCAAAGGAAATCTGCACTACAATGAAGTCTCACTTCCCCCCGGTCAAAAGGGCCATCTGAAAAAAGTGTAAAATCCAGAAAGGCAGGACAGGCCATGGAGAACTGGGAGCCTTGTTATGTTGATGGGCGGGATGTAAATTGCCAACAGACACTCGGGAGAAGTGTATGGTGTTTCCTGAAACATCTAAAAAACAAAGCAACAGAACCTAGGGCACTGCCACTTATGGTCCTATAGCTTAGGGAAATTAAAATCAAAAAGACACAGCCACCCCAATGTTTGGGATGCCTCTGTTTACAAGAACCTCGTTTACAGTACAAGTTCAACATCGCAGAAAGTGAAAAATGGATAAAGAAGTTGTGGTATTTACTTACAAAGCAATATCACTCAGCAATGAATTCTATGTCATCAGGCCCTTAGCATCACAATGAGTGGATTCAGGTATGATGACTCAAACTGAAATAAGTCACACAGAAAAAGAAACATCATAAGATATCAGTAATACACGGAATGTAAACTTGGCTACACAGGAACTGAATTACAGAACAGAACAGGGCCTCAACTTTAGAAAAACAACTTATTCTTGCTTAAAGGTAAAGGTGAGTTGGGGTGCTGCATAAAACCAGAGATTGAAATGAGCACAGATAAAGTTCCTTAAGCCAAATATGGAATAGACAAGAGCTACTCCTTGCTCAACGATATGGACTCAACACCCCATATTAAACGCCTAAGAATGTACCTGACTAGTAAGTATCTTAAAACCTATGGATTGCTATGTCTCCGAAAGAGAATCAAGCATGTGTACAGGGGCATAAACGCAGCAGTGATAGGATTGGAGAGGTTCGGTGAGCAAATGAAGACCCTTTGAAGTCATATTGCATGGTACCCATTACACGGGTCTTAACTTTCCAGGTTTAAGATATTCTTCCTTCAGCTAAAACATGCATGTGGATCCCAAGTATGATCAACCATGTGAACGGGAGACGTGTTCAAATATGTCTCAGTTTTCCTCCCCTGGTACTCGGGTGCAACATTCCAGACGCTTTACTAACACTCTCCCCACTTGGAGAGTCAGTCCCTTTGACCTCCTGTTTGGCCCAGTTTGCAATTTCTGCGGAAGATGAACAGGAATAGCGAGAACCAATGAGAGACTAGCTGGAGGTGTCTGGACGGGCAAATTTAACTCTCATTTCCCACCAAGAAGAGGAAATAACCAAAGGCTCAGCGTGCCGTGCCGGAACCAGATTAGGGCCTGAAGCCATCCTGCAGTGTTGCGGCCAGGTCACAAGAAAGCGAGTTGAAGAAAGGAGCTCAGGGGCACTGTAATTCACAAACCTGCAGAGTTATAAATGACAGCTATCGTCCAAAAATAGACTGAAGTAAGGCTGCCAAGAGGACTTGAAAGCGGGGCAGAATTGCAGGAAACCGATTTCAGGAGGTAGACTGGAATTGCATTGAAAGCATAGGAAAAGAGGCAGAACGTCCACAATGATGCACTTGGCCAAAAAGGGCGTATGCGTTTTTTCCTGAATATATTCAGGAAAAAACGCATACGCCCTTTTTGGCCAACCAAGCAAGCTTGCAAAGGAAATCTGCACTACAATGAAGTCTCACTTCCCCCCGGTCAAAAGGGCCATCTGAAAAAAGTGTAAAATCCAGAAAGGCAGGACAGGCCATGGAGAACTGGGAGCCTTGTTATGCTGATGGGCGGGATGTAAATTGCCAACAGACACTCGGGAGAAGTGTATGGTGTTTCCTGAAACATCTAAAAAACAAAGCAACAGAGCCTAGGGCACTGCCACTTATGGTCCTATAGCTTAGGGAAATTAAAATCAAAAAGACACAGCCACCCCAAAGTTTGGGACGTCTCTGTTTACAAGAACCTCGTTTACAGTACAAGTTCAACATCGCAGAAAGTGAAAAATGGATAAAGAAGTTGTGGTATTTACTTACAAAGCAATATCACTCAGCAATGAAATCTATGTCATCAGGCACTTAGCATCACAATGAGTGGATTCAGGTATGATGATTCTAACTGAAATAAGTCACACAGAAAAAGAAACATCATAAGATATCACTAATACACGGAATGTAAACTTGGCTACACAGGAACTGAATTACAGAACAGAACAGGGTCTCAAATTTAGAAAACCAACTTATGCTTGCTTAAGGGTAAAGGTGAGTTGGGGTGCTGCATAAAACCAGAGATTGAAATGAGCACAGATAAAGTTCCTTAAGTCAAATATGGAATAGACAAGAGCTACTCCTTGCTCAACGAAATGGACTCAACACCGCATATTAAACGCCTAAGAATGTACCTGACTAGTAAGTATCGTAAAACCTATGGATTGCTATGTCTCCGAAAGAGAATCAAGCATGTGTACAGGGGCATAAACGCAGCAGTGATAGGATTGGAGAGGTTCGGTGAGCAAATGAAGACCCTTTGAAGTCATATTGCATGGTACCCATTACACGGGTCTCAACTCTCCAGGTTTAAGGTATTCTTCCTTCAGCTAAAACATGCATGTGGAACCCAAGTATGATCAACCATGTGAACGGGAGACGTGTTCAAATATGTCTCAGTTTTCCTCCCCTGGTACTCGGGTGCAACATTCCAGACACTTTACTAACACTCTCCCCACTTGGAGAGTCAGCGCCTTTAACCTCCTGTTTGGCCCAGTTTGCAATTTCTGCGGAAGATGAACAGGAATAGCGAGAACCAATGAGAGGCTAGCTGGAGGTGTCTGGACGGGCAAATTTAACTCTCATTTCCCACCAGGAAGAGGAAATAACCAAAGGCTCAGCGTGCCGTACCGGAACCAGATTAGGGCCTGAAGCCATCCTGCGGTGTTGCGGCCAGCTCAAAAGAAAGCGAGTTGAAGAAAGGAGCTCAGGGGCACTGTAATTCACAAACCTTCAGAGTTATAAATGACAGCTATCGTCCAAAAATAGACTGAAGTAAGGCTGCCAAGAGGACTTGAAAGCGGGGCAGAATTGCAGGAAACCGATTTCAGGAGGTAGACTGGAATTGCATTGAAAGCATAGGAAAAGAGGCAGAACGTCCACAATGATGCACTTGGCCAAAAAGGGCGTATGCGTTTTTTCCTGAATATATTCAGGAAAAAACGCATACGCCCTTTTTGGCCAACCAAGCAAGCTTGCAAAGGAAATCTGCACTACAATGAAGTCTCACTTCCCCCCGGTCAAAAGGGCCATCTGAAAAAAGTGTAAAATCCAGAAAGGCAACAGGCCATTGAGAACTGGGAGCCTTGTTATGCTGATGGGCGGGATGTAAATTGCCAACAGACACTCGGGAGAAGTGTATGGTGTTTCCTGAAACATCTAAAAAACAAAGCAACAGAGCCTAGGGCACTTCCACTTATGGTCCTATAGCTTAGGGAAATTAAAATCAAAAAGACACAGCCACCCCAAAGTTTGGGACGCCTCCGTTTACAAGAACCTCGTTTACCGTACAAGTTCAATATCACAGAAAGTGAAAAATGGATAAAGAACTTGTGGTACTTACGTACAATGCAGTATCACTCAGGAATGAATTCTATGTCATCAGGCCCGTAGCAGCATAATGAGTGGATTCAGGTACGATGATTCTAACTGAAATAAGTCACACAGAAAAAGAAACATCATAAGATATCACTAATACACGGAATGTAAACTTGGCTACACAGGAACTGCATTCCAAAACAGAACAGGGTCTCAAATTTAGAAAACCAACTTATGCTTGCTTAAGGGGAAAGGTGAGTTGGGGTGCTGCAAAAAACCAGAGATTGAAATGAGCACAGATAAAGTTCCTTAAGCCAAATATGGAATAGACAAGAGCTACTCCTTGCTCAACGAAATGGACTCAACACCCCATATTAAACGCCTAAGAATGTACCTGACTAGTAAGTATCTTAAAACCTATGGACTGCTATGTCTCCAAAAGAGAATCAAGCGTGTGTACAGGGGCATAAACGCAGCAGTGATAGGATTGGAGAGGTTCGGTGAGCAAATGAAGACCCTTTGAAGTCATATTGCATGGTACCCATTCCACGGGTCTCAACTCTCCAGTTTTAAGGTATTCTTCCTTCAGTTAAAACATGCATGTGGAACCCAAGTATGATCAACCATGTGAACGGGAGACGTGTTCAAATATGTCTCAGTTTTCCTCCCCTGGTACTCGGGTGCAACATTCCAGACGCTTTACTAACACTCTCCCAACTTGGAGAGTCAGTCCCTTTAACCTCCTGTTTGGCCCAGTTTGCAATTTCTGCGGAAGATGAACAGGAATAGCGAGAACCAATGAGAGACTAGCTGGAGGTGTCTGAACGGGCAAATTTAACTCTCATTTCCCACCAGGAAGAGGAATTAACCAAAGGCTCAGCATGCCGGGCCAGAACCAGATTAGGGCCTGAAGCCATCCTGCAGTGTTGCGGCCAGGTCACAAGAAAGCGAGTTGAAGAAAGGAGCTCAGGGGCACTGTAATTCACAAACCTGCAGAGTTATAAATGACAGCTATCGTCCAAAAATAGACTGAAGTAAGGCTGCCAAGAGGACTTGAAAGCGGGGCAGAATTGCAGGAAACCGATTTCAGGAGGCAGACTGGAATTGCATTGAAAGCATAGGAAAAGAGGCAGAACGTCCACAATGATGCACTTGGCCAAAAAGGGCGTATGTGTTTTTTCCTGAATATATTCAGGAAAAAACGCATACGCCCTTTTTGGCCAACCAAGCAAGCTTGCAAAGGAAATCTGCACTACAATGAAGTCTCACTTCCCCCCGGTCAAAAGGGCCATCTGAAAAAAGTGTAAAATCCAGAAAGGCAACAGGCCATTGAGAACTGGGAGCCTTGTTATGCTGATGGGCGGGATGTAAATTGCCAACAGACACTTGGGAGAAGTGTATGGTGTTTCCTGAAACATCTAAAAAACAAAGCAACAGAGCCTAGGGCACTTCCACTTATGGTCCTATAGCTTAGGGAAATTAAAATCAAAAAGACACAGCCACCCCAAAGTTTGGAACGGCTCTGTTTACAAGAACCTCGTTTACAGTACAAGTTCAACATCGCAGAAAGTGAAAAATGGATAAAGAAGTTGTGGTATTCACTTACAAAGCAATATCACTCAGCAATGAAATCTATGTCATCAGGCCCTTAGCATCACAATGAGTGGATTCAGGTATGATGATTCTAACTGAAATAAGTCACACAGAAAAAGAAACATCATAAGATATCAGTAATACACGGAATGTAAACTTGGCTACACAGGAACTGAATTACAGAACAGAACAGGGTCTCAAATTTAGAAAACCAACTTATGCTTGCTTAAGGGTAAAGGTGAGTTGGGGTGCTGCATAAAACCAGAGATTGAAATGAGCACAGATAAAGTTCCTTAAGTCAAATATGGAATAGACAAGAGCTACTCCTTGCTCAACGAAATGGACTCAACACCGCATATTAAACGCCTAAGAATGTACCTGACTAGTAAGTATCGTAAAACCTATGGATTGCTATGTCTCCAAAAGAGAATCAAGCATGTGTACAGGGGCATAAACGCAGCAGTGATAGGATTGGAGAGGTTCGGTGAGCAAATGAAGACCCTTTGAAGTCATATTGCATGGTACCCATTCCACGGGTCTCAACTCTCCAGGTTTAAGGTATTCTTCCTTCAGCTAAAACATGCATGTGGAACCCAAGTATGATCAACCATGTGAACGGGAGACGTGTTCAAATATGTCTCAGTTTTCCTCCCCTGGTACTCGGGTGCAACATTCCAGACACTTTACTAACACTCTCCCCACTTGGAGAGTCAGCGCCTTTAACCTCCTGTTTGGCCCAGTTTGCAATTTCTGCAGAAGATGAACAGGAATAGCGAGAACCAATGAGAGACTAGCTGGAGGTGTCTGGACGGGCAAATTTAACTCTCATTTCCCACCAGGAAGAGGAAATAACCAAAGGCTCAGCGTGCCATACCGGAACCAGATTAGGGCCTGAAGCCATCCTGCGGTGTTGCGGCCAGCTCAAAAGAAAGCGAGTTGAAGAAAGGAGCTCAGGGGCACTGTAATTCACAAACCTGCAGAGTTATAAATGACAGCTATTGTCCAAAAATAAACTGAAGTAAGGCTGCCAAGAGGACTTGAAAGCGGGGCAGAATTGCAGGAAACCGATTTCAGGAGGTAGACTGGAATTGCATTGAAAGCATAGGAAAAGAGGCAGAACGTCCACAATGATGCACTTGGCCAAAAAGGGCGTATGCGTTTTTTCCTGAATATATTCAGGAAAAAACGCATACGCCCTTTTTGGCCAACCAAGCAAGCTTGCAAAGGAAATCTGCACTACAATGAAGTCTCACTTTCCCCCGGTCAAAAGGGCCATCTGAAAAAAGTGTAAAATCCAGAAAGGCAGGACAGGCCATGGAGAACTGGGAGCCTTGTTATGCTGATGGGCGGGATGTAAATTGCCAACAACCACTCGGGAGAAGTGTATGGTGTTTCCTGAAACATCTAAAAAACAAAGCAACAGAGCCTAGGGCACTGCCACTTATGGTCCTATAGCTTAGGGAAATTAAAATCAAAAAGACACAGCCACCCCAAAGTTTGGGACGTCTCTGTTTACAAGAACCTCGTTTACAGTACAAGTTCAACATCGCAGAAAGTGAAAAATGGATAAAGAAGTTGTGGTATTTACTTACAAAGCAATATCACTCAGCAATGAAATCTATGTCATCAGGCCCTTAGCATCACAATGAGTGGATTCAGGTATGATGATTCTAACTGAAATAAGTCACACAGAAAAAGAAACTTCATAAGATATCAGTAATACACGGAATGGAAACTTGGCTACACAGGAACTGAATTACAGAACAGAACAGGGTCTCAAGTTTAGAAAAACAACTTATGCTTGCTTAAGGGTAAAGGTGAGTTGGGGTGCTGCATAAAACCAGAGATTGAAATGAGCAGAGATAAAGTTCCTTAAGTCAAATATGGAATAGACAAGAGCTACTCCTTGCTCAACGAAATGGACTCAACACCGCATATTAAACGCCTAAGAATGTACCTGACTAGTAAGTATCGTAAAACCTATGGATTGCTATGTCTCCAAAAGAGAATCAAGCATGTGTACAGGGGCATAAAGGCAGCAGTGATAGGATTGGAGAGGTTCGGTGAGCAAATGAAGACCCTTTGAAGTCATATTGCATGGTACCCATTACACAGGTCTCAACTCTCCAGGTTTAAGGTATTCTTCCTTCAGCTAAAACATGCATGTGGAACCCAAGAATGATCAACCATGTGAACGGGAGACGTGTTCAAATATGTCTCAGTTTTCCTCCCCTGGTACTCGGGTGCAACATTCCAGACACTTTACTAACACTCTCCCCACTTGGAGAGTCAGCGCCTTTAACCTCCTGTTTGGCCCAGTTTGCAATTTCTGCGGAAGATGAACAGGAATAGCGAGAACCAATGAGAGGCTAGCTGGAGGTGTCTGGACGGGCAAATTTAACTCTCATTTCCCACCAGGAAGAGGAAATAACCAAAGGCTCAGCGTGCCGTACCGGAACCAGATTAGGGCCTGAAGCCATCCTGCGGTGTTGCGGCCAGCTCAAAAGAAAGCGAGTTGAAGAAAGGAGCTCAGGGGCACTGTAATTCACAAACCTGCAGAGTTATAAATGACAGCTATCGTCCAAAAATAGACTGAAGTAAGGCTGCCAAGAGGACTTGAAAGCGGGGCAGAATTGCAGGAAACCGATTTCAGGAGGTAGACTGGAATTGCATTGAAAGCATAGGAAAAGAGGCAGAACGTCCACAATGATGCACTTGGCCAAAAAGGGCGTATGCGTTTTTTCCTGAATATATTCAGGAAAAAACGCATACGCCCTTTTTGGCCAACCAAGCAAGCTTGCAAAGGAAATCTGCACTACAATGAAGTCTCACTTCCCCCCGGTCAAAAGGGCCATCTGAAAAAAGTGTAAAATCCGGAAAGGCAGCACAGGCCATGGAGAACTGGGAGCCTTGTTATGCTGATGGGCGGGATGTAAATTGCCAACAACCACTCGGGAGAAGTGTATGGTGTTTCCTGAAACATCTAAAAAACAAAGCAACAGAGCCTAGGGCACTGCCACTTATGGTCCTATAGCTTAGGGAAATTAAAATCAAAAAGACACAGCCACCCCAAAATTTGGAACCGCTCTGTTTACAAGAACCTCGTTTACAGTACAAGTTCAACATCGCAGAAAGTGAAAAATGGATAAAGAAGTTGTGGTATTTACTTACAAAGCAATATCACTCAGCAATGAAATCTGTGTCATCAGGCCCTTAGCAGCACAATGAGTGGATTCAGGTATGATGATTCTAACTGAAGTAAGTCACACAGAAAAAGAAACATCATAAGATATCAGTAATACACGGAATGTAAACTTGGCTACACAGGAACTGAATTACAGAACAGAACAGGGCCTCAAATTTAGAAAACCAACTTATGCTTGCTTAAGGGTAAAGGTGAGTTGGGGTGCTGCATAAAACCAGAGATTGAAATGAGCACAGATAAAGTTCCTTAAGCCAAATATGGAATAGACAAGAGCTACTCCTTGCTCAACGAAATGGACTCAACACCCCATATTAAACGCCTAAGAATGTACCTGACTAGTAAGTATCTTAAAACCTATGGATTGCTATGTCTCCGAAAGAGAATCAAGCATGTGTACAGGGGCATAAACGCAGCAGTGATAGGATTGGAGAGGTTCGGTGAGCAAATGAAGACCCTTTGAAGTCATATTGCATGGTACCCATTCCACGGGTTTCAACTACCCAGGTTTAAGGTATTCTTCCTTCAGCTAAAACATGCATGTGGAACCTAGAGTATGATCAACCATGTGATCGGGAGACGTGTTCAAATATGTCAGTTTTCGTACCCTGGTACTTGGCTGCAACATTCCAGACGCTTTACTAACACTCTCCCCACTTGGAGAGTCAGTCCCTTTAACCTCCTGTTTGGCCCAGTTTGCAATTTCTGCGGAAGATGAACAGGAATAGCAAGAACCAATGAGAGGCTAGCTGGAGGTGTCTGGACGGGCAAATTTAACTCTCATTTCCCACCAGGAAGAGGAAATAACCAAAGGCTCAGCGTGCCGTACCGGAACCAGATTAGGGCCTGAAGCCATCCTGCGGTGCTGCGGCCAGGTCACAAGAAAGCGAGTTGAAGAAAGGAGCTCAGGGGCACTGTAATTCACAAACCTGCAGAGTTATAAATGACAGCTATCGTCCAAAAATAGACTGAAGTAAGGCTGCCAAGAGGACTTGAAAGCGGGGCAGAATTGCAGGAAACCGATTTCAGGAGGTAGACTGGAATTGCATTGAAAGCATAGGAAAAGAGGCAGAACGTCCACAATGATGCACTTGGCCAAAAAGGGCGTATGCGTTTTTTCCTGAATATATTCAGGAAAAAACGCATACGCCGTTTTTGGCCAACCAAGCAAGCTTGCAAAGGAAATCTGCACTACAATGAAGTCTCACTTCCCCCCGGTCAAAAGGGCCATCTGAAAAAAGTGTAAAATCCAGAAACGCAGGACAGGCCATGGAGAACTGGGAGCCTTGTTATGCTGATGGGCGGGATGTAAATTGCCAACAGACACTCGGGAGAAGTGTATGGTGTTTCCTGAAACATCTAAAAAACAAAGCAACAGAGCCTAGGGCACTGCCACTTATGGTCCTATAGCTTAGGGAAATTAAAATAAAAAAGACACAGCCACCCCAAAGTTTGGGACGCCTCTGTTTACAAGAACCTCGTTTACAGTACAAGTTCAACATCGCAGAAAGTGAAAAATGGATAAAGAATTTGTGGTACTTACGTACAATGCAGTATCACTCAGCAATGAAATCTATGTCATCAGGCCTGTAGCAGCATAATGAGTGGATTCAGGTACGATGATTCTAACTGAAATAAGTCACACAGAAAAAGAAACATCATAAGATATCACTAATACACGGAATGTAAACTTGGCTACACAGGAACTGCATTCCAGAACAGAACAGGGTCTCAAATTTAGAAAACCAACTTATGCTTGCTTAAGGGGAAAGGTGAGTTGGGGTGCTGCATAAAACCAGAGATTGAAATGAGCACAGATAAAGTTCCTTAAGTCAAATATGGAATAGACAAGAGCTACTCCTTGCTCAACGAAATGGACTCAACACCGCATATTAAACGCCTAAGAATGTACCTGACTAGTAAGTATCTTAAAACCTATGGATTGCTATGTCTCTGAAAGAGAATCAAGCATGTGTACAGGGGCATAAACGCAGCAGTGATAGGATTGGAGAGGTTCGGTGAGCAAATGAAGACCCTTTGAAGTCATATTGCATGGTACCCATTCCACGGGTTTCAACTACCCAGGTTTAAGGTATTCTTCCTTCAGCTAAAACATGCATGTGGAACCTAGAGTATGATCAACCATGTGATCGGGAGACGTGTTCAAATATGTCTCAGTTTTCCTCCCCTGGTACTCGGGTGCAACATTCCAGACGCTTTACTAACACTCTCCCCACTTGAAGAGTCAGTCCCTTTAACCTCCTGTTTGGCCCAGTTTGCAATTTCTGCGGAAGATGAACAGGAATAGCGAGAACCAATGAGAGGCTAGCTGGAGGTGTCTGGACGGGCAAATTTAACTCTCATTTCCCACCAGGAAGAGGAATTAACCAAAGGTTCAGCGTGCCGTGCCGGAACCAGATTAGGGCCTGAAGCCATCCTGCAGTGTTGCGGCCAGCTCAAAAGAAAGCGAGTTGAAGAAAGGAGCTCAGGGGCACTGTAATTCACAAACCTGCAGAGTTATAAATGACAGCTATCGTCCAAAAATAGACTGAAGTAAGGCTGCCAAGAGGACTTGAAAGCGGGGCAGAATTGCAGGAAACCGATTTCAGGAGGTAGACTGGAATTGCATTGAAAGCATAGGAAAAGAGGCAGAACGTCCACAATGATGCACTTGGCCAAAAAGGGCGTATGCGTTTTTTCCTGAATATATTCAGGAAAAAACGCATACGCCCTTTTTGGCCAACCAAGCAAGCTTGCAAAGGAAATCTGCACTACAATGAAGTCTCACTTCCCCCCGGTCAAAAGGGCCATCTGAAAAAAGTGTAAAATCCAGAAAGGCAGGACAGGCCATGGACAACTGGGAGCCTTGTTATGCTGATGGGCGGGATGTAAATTGCCAACAACCACTCGGGAGAAGTGTATGGTGTTTCCTGAAACATCTAAAAAACAAAGCAACAGAACCTAGGGCACTTCCACTTATGGTCCTATAGCTTAGGGAAATTAAAATCAAAAAGACACAGCCACCCCAAAGTTTGGAACGGCTCTGTTTACAAGAACCTCGTTTACAGTACAAGTTCAACATCGCAGAAAGTGAAAAATGGATAAAGAAGTTGTGGTATTTACTTACAAAGCAATATCACTCAGCAATGAAATCTGTGTCATCAGGCCCTTAGCAGCACAATGAGTGGATTCAGGTATGATGATTCTAACTGAAGTAAGTCACACAGAAAAAGAAACATCATAAGATATCAGTAATACACGGAATGTAAACTTGGCTACACAGGAACTGAATTACAGAACAGAACAGGGACTCAAATTTAGAAAACCAACTTATGCTTGCTTAAGGGTAAAGGTGAGTTGGGGTGCTGCATAAAACCAGAGATTGAAATGAGCACAGATAAAGTTCCTTAAGTCAAATATGGAATAGACAAGAGCTACTCCTTGCTCAACGAAATGGACTCAACACCGCATATTAAACGCCTAAGAATGTACCTGACTAGTAAGTATCTTAAAACCTATGGATTGCTATGTCTCCGAAAGAGAATCAAGCATGTGTACAGGGGCATAAACGCAGCAGTGATAGGATTGGAGAGGTTCGGTGAGCAAATGAAGACCCTTTGAAGTCATATTGCATGGTACCCATTCCACGGGTTTCAACTACCCAGGTTTAAGGTATTCTTCCTTCAGCTAAAACATGCATGTGGAACCTAGAGTATGATCAACCATGTGATCGGGAGACGTGTTCAAATATGTCAGTTTTCGTACCCTGGTACTCGGCTGCAACATTCCAGACGCTTTACTAACACTCTCCCCACTTGGAGAGTCAGTCCCTTTAACCTCCTGTTTGGCCCAGTTTGCAATTTCTGCGGAAGATGAACAGGAATAGCAAGAACCAATGAGAGGCTAGCTGGAGGTGTCTGGACGGGCAAATTTAACTCTCATTTCCCACCAGGAAGAGGAAATAACCAAAGGCTCAGCGTGCCGTACCGGAACCAGATTAGGGCCTGAAGCCATCCTGCGGTGTTGCGGCCAGCTCAAAAGAAAGCGAGTTGAAGAAAGGAGCTCAGGGGCACTGTAATTCACAAACCTGCAGAGTTATAAATGACAGCTATCGTCCAAAAATAGACTGAAGTAAGGCTGCCAAGAGGACTTGAAAGCGGGGCAGAATTGCAGGAAACCGATTTCAGGAGGTAGACTGGAATTGCATTGAAAGCATAGGAAAAGAGGCAGAACGTCCACAATGATGCACTTGGCCAAAAAGGGCGTATGCGTTTTTTCCTGAATATATTCAGGAAAAAACGCATACGCCCTTTTTGGCCAACCAAGCAAGCTTGCAAAGGAAATCTGCACTACAATGAAGTCTCACTTCCCCCCGGTCAAAAGGGCCATCTGAAAAAAGTGTAAAATCCAGAAACGCAGGACAGGCCATGGAGAACTGGGAGCCTTGTTATGCTGATGGGCGGGATGTAAATTGCCAACAGACACTCGGGAGAAGTGTATGGTGTTTCCTGAAACATCTAAAAAACAAAGCAACAGAGCCTAGGGCACTGCCACTTATGGTCCTATAGCTTAGGGAAATTAAAATCAAAAAGACACAGCCACCCCAAAGTTTGGGACGCCTCTGTTTACAAGAACCTCGTTTACAGTACAAGTTCAACATCGCAGAAAGTGAAAAATGGATAAAGAATTTGTGGTACTTACGTACAATGCAGTATCACTCAGCAATGAAATCTATGTCATCAGGCCTGTAGCAGCATAATGAGTGGATTCAGGTACGATGATTCTAACTGAAATAAGTCACACAGAAAAAGAAACATCATAAGATATCACTAATACACGGAATGTAAACTTGGCTACACAAGAACTGCATTCCAGAACAGAACAGGGTCTCAAATTTAGAAAACCAACTTATGCTTGCTTAAGGGGAAAGGTGAGTTGGGGTGCTGCATAAAACCAGAGATTGAAATGAGCACAGATAAAGTTCCTTAAGTCAAATATGGAATAGACAAGAGCTACTCCTTGCTCAACGAAATGGACTCAACACCGCATATTAAACGCCTAAGAATGTACCTGACTAGTAAGTATCTTAAAACCTATGGATTGCTATGTCTCTGAAAGAGAATCAAGCATGTGTACAGGGGCATAAACGCAGCAGTGATAGGATTGGAGAGGTTCGGTGAGCAAATGAAGACCCTTTGAAGTCATATTGCATGGTACCCATTCCACGGGTTTCAACTACCCAGGTTTAAGGTATTCTTCCTTCAGCTAAAACATGCATGTGGAACCTAGAGTATGATCAACCATGTGATCGGGAGACGTGTTCAAATATGTCTCAGTTTTCCTCCCCTGGTACTCGGGTGCAACATTCCAGACGCTTTACTAACACTCTCCCCACTTGAAGAGTCAGTCCCTTTAACCTCCTGTTTGGCCCAGTTTGCAATTTCTGCGGAAGATGAACAGGATAAGCGAGAACCAATGAGAGGCTAGCTGGAGGTGTCTGGACGGGCAAATTTAACTCTCATTTCCCACCAGGAAGAGGAATTAACCAAAGGTTCAGCGTGCCGTGCCGGAACCAGATTAGGGCCTGAAGCCATCCTGCAGTGTTGCGGCCAGCTCAAAAGAAAGCGAGTTGAAGAAAGGAGCTCAGGGGCACTGTAATTCACAAACCTGCAGAGTTATAAATGACAGCTATCGTCCAAAAATAGACTGAAGTAAGGCTGCCAAGAGGACTTGAAAGCGGGGCAGAATTGCAGGAAACCGATTTCAGGAGGTAGACTGGAATTGCATTGAAAGCATAGGAAAAGAGGCAGAACGTCCACAATGATGCACTTGGCCAAAAAGGGCGTATGCGTTTTTTCCTGAATATATTCAGGAAAAAACGCATACGCCCTTTTTGGCCAACCAAGCAAGCTTGCAAAGGAAATCTGCACTACAATGAAGTCTCACTTCCCCCCGGTCAAAAGGGCCATCTGAAAAAAGTGTAAAATCCAGAAAGGCAGGACAGGCCATGGACAACTGGGAGCCTTGTTATGCTGATGGGCGGGATGTAAATTGCCAACAACCACTCGGGAGAAGTGTATGGTGTTTCCTGAAACATCTAAAAAACAAAGCAACAGAACCTAGGGCACTTCCACTTATGGTCCTATAGCTTAGGGAAATTAAAATCAAAAAGACACAGCCACCCCAAAGTTTGGAACGGCTCTGTTTACAAGAACCTCGTTTACAGTACAAGTTCAACATCGCAGAAAGTGAAAAATGGATAAAGAAGTTGTGGTATTTACTTACAAAGCAATATCACTCAGCAATGAAATCTGTGTCATCAGGCCCTTAGCAGCACAATGAGTGGATTCAGGTATGATGATTCTAACTGAAGTAAGTCACACAGAAAAAGAAACATCATAAGATATCAGTAATACACGGAATGTAAACTTGGCTACACAGGAACTGAATTACAGAACAGAACAGGGACTCAAATTTAGAAAACCAACTTATGCTTGCTTAAGGGTAAAGGTGAGTTGGGGTGCTGCATAAAACCAGAGATTGAAATGAGCACAGATAAAGTTCCTTAAGTCAAATATGGAATAGACAAGAGCTACTCCTTGCTCAACGAAATGGACTCAACACCGCATATTAAACGCCTAAGAATGTACCTGACTAGTAAGTATCTTAAAACCTATGGATTGCTATGTCTCCGAAAGAGAATCAAGCATGTGTACAGGGGCATAAACGCAGCAGTGATAGGATTGGAGAGGTTCGGTGAGCAAATGAAGACCCTTTGAAGTCATATTGCATGGTACCCATTCCACGGGTTTCAACTACCCAGGTTTAAGGTATTCTTCCTTCAGCTAAAACATGCATGTGGAACCTAGAGTATGATCAACCATGTGATCGGGAGACGTGTTCAAATATGTCAGTTTTCGTACCCTGGTACTCGGCTGCAACATTCCAGACGCTTTACTAACACTGTCCCCACTTGGAGAGTCAGTCCCTTTAACCTCCTGTTTGGCCCAGTTTGCAATTTCTGCGGAAGATGAACAGGAATAGCAAGAACCAATGAGAGGCTAGCTGGAGGTGTCTGGACGGGCAAATTTAACTCTCATTTCCCACCAGGAAGAGGAAATAACCAAAGGCTCAGCGTGCCGTACCGGAACCAGATTAGGGCCTGAAGCCATCCTGCGGTGTTGCGGCCAGCTCAAAAGAAAGCGAGTTGAAGAAAGGAGCTCAGGGGCACTGTAATTCACAAACCTGCAGAGTTATAAATGACAGCTATCGTCCAAAAATAGACTGAAGTAAGGCTGCCAAGAGGACTTGAAAGCGGGGCAGAATTGCAGGAAACCGATTTCAGGAGGTAGACTGGAATTGCATTGAAAGCATAGGAAAAGAGGCAGAACGTCCACAATGATGCACTTGGCCAAAAAGGGCGTATGCGTTTTTTCCTGAATATATTCAGGAAAAAACGCATACGCCCTTTTTGGCCAACCAAGCAAGCTTGCAAAGGAAATCTGCACTACAATGAAGTCTCACTTCCCCCCGGTCAAAAGGGCCATCTGAAAAAAGTGTAAAATCCAGAAACGCAGGACAGGCCATGGAGAACTGGGAGCCTTGTTATGCTGATGGGCGGGATGTAAATTGCCAACAGACACTCGGGAGAAGTGTATGGTGTTTCCTGAAACATCTAAAAAACAAAGCAACAGAGCCTAGGGCACTGCCACTTATGGTCCTATAGCTTAGGGAAATTAAAATCAAAAAGACACAGCCACCCCAAAGTTTGGGACGCCTCTGTTTACAAGAACCTCGTTTACAGTACAAGTTCAACATCGCAGAAAGTGAAAAATGGATAAAGAAGTTGTGGTATTTACTTACAAAGCAATATCACTCAGCAATGAAATCTGTGTCATCAGGCCCTTAGCAGCACAATGAGTGGATTCAGGTATGATGATTCTAACTGAAGTAAGTCACACAGAAAAAGAAACATCATAAGATATCAGTAATACACGGAATGTAAACTTGGCTACACAGGAATTGAATTACAGAACAGAACAGGGACTCAAATTTAGAAAACCAACTTATGCTTGCTTAAGGGTAAAGGTGAGTTGGAGTGCTGCATAAAACCAGAGATTGAAATGAGCACAGATAAAGTTCCTTAAGTCAAATATGGAATAGACAAGAGCTACTCCTTGCTCAACGAAATGGACTCAACACCGCATATTAAACGCCTAAGAATGTACCTGACTAGTAAGTATCTTAAAACCTATGGATTGCTATGTCTCTGAAAGAGAATCAAGCATGTGTACAGGGGCATAAACGCAGCAGTGATAGGATTGGAGAGGTTCGGTGAGCAAATGAAGACCCTTTGAAGTCATATTGCATGGTACCCATTCCACGGGTTTCAACTACCCAGGTTTAAGGTATTCTTCCTTCAGCTAAAACATGCATGTGGAACCTAGAGTATGATCAACCATGTGATCGGGAGACGTGTTC